>NW_026043893.1:0-300000 GCF_937001465.1 Orcinus orca
CTCTCCAGGTTTAAGGGATTCTTCCTTCAGCTGAAACATGCCTGTGGAACCCAGAGTATGATCAACCGTGTGATCGGGAGACGTGTTCAAATATGTCTCAGTTTTCGTCCCCTGGTACTCGGGTGCAACATTCCAGACGCTTTACTAACACTCTCCCGACTTGGAGAGTCAGTGCCTTTAACCTCCTGTTTGGCCCAGTTTGCAATTTCTGCGGAAGATGAACAGGAATAGGGAGAACCAATGAGAGACTAGCTGGACGTTTCTGGACGGGCAAATTTAACTCTCATTTCCCACCAGGAAGAGGAATTAACCAAAGGCTCAGCGTGCCGTGCCGGAACAAGATTAGGGTCTGAAGCAATCCTGTGGTGTTGTGGCCAGCTCACAAGAAAGCGAGTTGAAGAAAGGAGCTCACGGGCACTGTAATTCACAAACGTGCAGAGTTATAAATGACAGCTATCGTCCAAAAATATACTGAAGTAAGGCTGCCAAGAGGACTTGAAAGCGGGGCAGAATTGCAGGAAACCGATTTCAGGAGGTAGACTGGAATTGCATTTAAAGCATAGGAAAAGAGGCAGAACGTGGACAATGATGCACTTGGCCAAAAAGGGCGTATGCGTTTTTTCCTGAATATATTCAGGAAAAAACGCATACGCCCTTTTTGGCGAACCAAGCAAGCTTGCACAGGAAATCTGCACTACAATGAAGTTTCACTTCCCCCCTGTCAAAGGGGCCATCTGAAAAAAGTGTAAAATCCAGAAAGGCAGGACAGGCCATGGAGAACTGGGAGCCTTGTTATGCTGATGGGCGGGTTGTAAATTGCCAACAGCCACTAGGGAGAAGTGTATGGTGTTTCCTGAAACATCTAAAAAACAAAGCAACAGAGCCTAGGGCACTTCCACTTATGGTCCTATAGCTTAGGGAAATTAAAATCAAAAAGACACAGCCACCCCAAAGTTTGGGATGACTCTGTTTACAAGAACCTCGTTTATGGTACAAGTTCAATATCGCAGAAAGCGAAAAATGGATAAAGAAGTTGTGGTACTTACGTACAATGCAATATCACTCAGCAATGAAATCTATGTCAACAGGCCTGTAGCAGAAAATGAGTGGGTTCAGGTATGATGATTCTAACTGAAATAAGTCACACAGAAAAAGAAACATCATAAGATATCACTAATACACGGAATGTAGAATTGGCTACACAGGAACTGGATTACAAAACAGAACAGGGTCTCAAATTTAGAAAACCATCTTATGCTTGCTTAAGGGGAAAGTTGAGTTGGGGTGCTGCATAAAACCAGAGATTGAAATGAGCACAGATAAAGTTCCTTAAGACAAATATGGAATAGACAAGAGCTACTCCTTGCTCAACGAGATGGACTCAACACCCCATATTAAACGCCTAAGTATGTACCTGACTAGTAAGTATCTTAAAACCTATGGATCACTATGTCTCCGAAAGAGAATCAAGCATGTGTACAGGGGCATAAACGCAGCAGCGATAGGATTGGAGAAGTTCGGTGAGCAAATGAAGACCCTTTGAAGTCATATTACATGCTACCCATTCCAAGGGTCTCAACTCTCCAGGTTTAAGGGATTCTTCCTTCAGCTGAAACATGCATGTGGAACCCAGAGTATGATCAACCGTGTGATCGGGAGACGTGTTCCAATATGTCTCAGTTCTCGTCCCCTGGTACTCGGGTGCAACATTCCAGACGCTTTACTAACACTCTCCCGACTTGGAGAGTCAGTGCCTTTAACCTCCTGTTTGGCCCAGTTTGCAATTTCTGCAGAAGATGAACAGGAATAGGGAGAACCAATGAGAGACTAGCTGGAGGTGTCTGGACGGGCAAATTTACCTCTCATTTCCCACCAGGAAGAGGAATTAACCAAAAGCTCAGCGTGCCGTGCCGGAACAAGATTAGGGCCTGAAGCAATCCTGCGGTGTTGCGGCCAGCTAACAAGAAAGCGAGTTGAAGAAAGGAGCTCAGGGGCCCTGTAATTCACAAACCTGCAGAATTATAAATGACAGCTATCGTCCAAAAATATACTGAAGTAAGGCTGCCAAGAGGACTTGAAAGCGGGGCAGAATTGCAGAAAACCGATTTCAGGAGGTAGACTGGAATTGCATTTAAAGCATAGGAAAAGAGGCAGAACGTCCACAATGATGCACTTGGACAAACAGGGCGTATGCGTTTTTTCCTGAATATATTCACTCGGGAGAAGTGTATGGTGTTTCCTGAAACATCTAAAGAAGAAAGCAACAGAGCCTAGGTCAATTCCACTTATGGTCCTATAGCTTAGGGAAATTAAAATCAAAAAGACACAGCCACCTCAAAGTTTGGGATGGCTCTGTTTACAAGAACCTCGTTTATGGTACAAGTTCAATATCGCAGAAAGCGAAAAATGGATAAAGCAGTTGTGGTACTTACGTACAATGCAATATCACTCAGCAATGAAATCTATGTCAACAGGCCTGTAGCAGAAAATGAGTGGGTTCAGGTATGATGATTCTAACTGAAATAAGTCACACAGAAAAAGAAACATCATAAGATATCACTAATACACGGAATGTAAACTTGGCTACACAGGAACTGGATTACAAAACAGAACAGGGTCTCAAATTTAGAAAACCAACTTATGCTTGCTTAAGGGGAAGGTGAGTTTGGGCGCTGCATAAAACCAGAGATTGAAATGAGCACAGATAAAGTTCCTTAAGCCAAATATGGAATAGACAAGTGCTACTCCTTGTTCAATGAAATGGACTCAACACCCCATATTAAACGCCTAAGAATGTACCTGACTAGAAAGTATCTTAAAACCTATGGATTGCTATGTCTCCGAAAGAGAATCAAGCATGTGTACAGGGATATAAACGCAGCAGTGATAGGATTGGAGAGGTTCGGTGAGCAAACGAAGACCCTTTGAAATCATATTGCATGGTACCCATTCCACGGGTCTCAACTCTCCAGGTTTAAGGGATTCTTCCTTCAGCTAAAACATGCATGTGGAACCCAGAGTATGATCAACCATGTGATCGGGAGACGTGTGCCAATATATCTCAGTTCTCGTCCCCTGGTACTCGGGTGTAACATTCCAGACACTTTACTAACACTCTCCCGACTTGGAGAGTCAGTGCCTTTAACGTCCTGTTTAGCCCAGTTTGCAATTTCTGCGGAAGATGAACAGGAATAGGGAGAACCAATGAGAGACTAGCTGGAGGTGTCTGGACGGGCAAATTTAACTCTCATTTCCCACCAGGAAGAGGAATTAACCAAAGGCTCAGCGTGCCGTGCCGGAACCAGATTAGGGCCTGAAGCAATCCTGCGGTGTTGCGGCCAGCTCACAAGAAAGCGAGTTGAAGAAAGGAGCTCAGGGGCACTGTAATTCACAAACCTGCAGAGTTATAAATGACAGCTATCGTCCAAAAATATACTGAAGTAAGGCTGCCAAGAGGACTTGAAAGCGGGGCAAAATTGCAGGAAACCGATTTCAGGAGTAGACTGGAATTGCATTTAAAGCATAGGAAAAGAGGAAGAACGTCCACAATGATGCACTTGGCCAAAAATGTCATATGCGTTTTTTCCTGAATATATTCAGGAAAAAACGCATACACCATTTTTGGCCAACCAAGCAAGCTTGCAAAGGAAATCTGCACTACAATGAAGTCTCACTTCCCCCCAGTCAAAAGGGCCATCTGAAAAAAGTGTAAAATCCAGAAAGGCAGGACAGGCCATGGAGAACTGGGAGCCCTGTTATGCTGATGGGTGGGATGTAAATTGCCAACAGCCACTCGGGAGAAGTGTATGGTGTTTCCTGAAACATCTAAAAAACAAAGCAACAGAGCCTAGGTCAAATCCACTTATGGTCCTATAGCTTAGGGAAATTAAAATCAAAAAGACACAGCCACCCCAAAAGTTTGGGATGGCTCTGTTTACAAGAACCTCGTTTATGGTACAAGTTCAATATCGCAGAAAGCGAAAAATGGATAAAGAAGTTGTGGTACTTACGTACAATGCAATATCACTCAGCAATGAAATCTATGTCAACAGGCCTGTAGCAGAAAATGAGTGGGTTCAGGTATGATGATTCTAACTGAAATAAGTCACACAGAAAAAGAAACATCATAAGATATCACTAATACACGGAATGTAAACTTGGCTACACAGGAACTGGATTACAAAACAGAACAGGGTCTCAAATTTAGAAAACCAACTTATGCTTGCTTAAGGGGAAATGTGAGTTGGGGTGCTGCATAAAACCAGAGATTGAAATGAGCACAGATAAAGTTCCTTAAGCCAAATATGGAATAGACAAGTGCTACTCCTTGTTCAAAGAAATGGACTCAACACCCCATATTAAACGCCTAAGAATGTACCTGACTAGTAAGTATCTTAAAACCTATGGATTGCTATGTCTCCGAAAGAGAATCAAGCATGTGTACAGGGGCATAAACGCAGCAGTGATATTATTGGAGAGGTTCGGTGAGCAAACGAAGACCCTTTGAAATCATATTGCATGGTACCCATTCCACGGGTCTCAACTCTCCAGGTTTAAGGGATTCTTCCTTCAGCTAAAACATGCATGTGGAACCCAGAGTATGATCAACCGTGTGATTGGGAGACGTGTGCCAATATATCTCAGTTCTCGTCCCCTGGTACTTGGGTGCAACATTCCAGACACTTTACTAACACTCTCCCGACTTGGAGAGTCAGTGCCTTTAACGTCCTTTTGGCCCAGTTTGCAATTTCTGCGGAATATGAACAGGAATAGGGAGAACCAATGAGAGACTAGCTGGAGGTGTCTGGACGGGCAAATTTAACTCTCATTTCCCACCAGGAAGAGGAATTAACCAAAGTCTCAGCGTGCCGTGGGGAACCAGATTAGGGCCTGAAGCAATCCTGCGGTGTTGCGGCCAGCTCACAAGAAAGCGAGTTGAAGAAAGGAGCTCAGGGGCACTGTAATTCACAAACCTGCAGAGTTATAAATGACAGCTATCGTCCAAAAATATACTGAAGTAAGGCTGCCAAGAGGACTTGAACGTGGGGCAGAATTGCAGGAAACCGATATCAGGAGGGAGACTGGAATTGCATTTAAAGCATAGGAAAAGAGGCAGAACGTCCACAATGATGCACTTGGCCAAAAAGGGCGTATGCGTTTTTTCCTGAATATATTCAGGAAAAAACGCATACGCCCTTTTTGGACAACCAAGCAAGCTTGCAAAGGAAATCTGCACTACAATTAAGTCTCACTTCCCCCCGGTCAAAAGGGCCATGTGAAAAAAGTGTAAAATCCAGAAAGGCAGGACAGGCCATGGAGAACTGGGAGCCTTGTTATGCTGATGGGCAGGTTGTAAATTGCCAACAGCCACTCGGGAGAAGTGTATGGTGTTTCCTGAAACATCTAAAAAACAAAGCAACAGAGCCTAGGTCAATTCCACTTATGGTCCTATAGCTTAGGGAAATTAAAATCAAAAAGACACAGCCACCCCAAAGTTTGAGACGGCTCTGTTTACAAGAACCTCTTTTACGGTACAAGTTCAATATCGCAGAAAGCGCAAAATGGATAAAGAAGTTGTGGTACTTACGTACAATGCAATATCACTCAGCAATGAAATCTATGTCAACAGGCCTGTAGCAGAAAATGAGTGGGCTCAGGTATGATGATTCTAACTGAAATAAGTCACACAGAAAAAGAAACAACATAAGATATCACTAATACACGGAATGTAAACTTGGCTACACAGGAACTGGATTACAAAAGAGAACAGGGTCTCAAATTTAGAAAACCAACTTATGCTTGCTTAAGGGGAAATGTGAGTTGGGGTGCTGCATAAAACCAGAGATTGAAATGAGCACAGATAAAGTTCCTTAAGCCAAATATGTAATAGACAAGAGCTACTCCTTGCTCAACGAAATGGACTCAACACCCCATATTAAACGCCTAAGAATGTACCTGATTAGTAAGTATCTTAAAACCTATGGATTGCTATGCCTCCGAAAGAGAATCAAGCGTGTGTACAGGGGCATAAACGCAGCAGTGATAGGATTGGAGAGGTTCGGTGAGCAAATGAAAACCCTTTGAAGTCATATTGCATGGTACCCATTCCACGGTTCTCAACTCTCCAGGTTTAAGCGATTCTTCCTTCAGCTGAAACATGCATGTGGAACCCAGAGTATGATCAACCATGTGATCAGGAGACGTGTTCAAATATGTCTCAGTTTTCGTCCCCTGGTACTCGGGTACAACATTCCAGACGCTTTACTAACACTCTCCTGACTTGGAGAGTCAGTGCCTTTAACCTCCTGTTTGGCCCAGATTGCAATTTCTGCAGAAGATGAACAAGAATAGGTAGGAGCAATGAGAGACTAGCTGGAGGTGTCTGGACGGGCAAATTTAACTCTCATTTCCCACCAGGAAGAGGAATTAACCAAAGGCTCAGCGTGCCGTGCCGGAACAAGATTAGGGCCTGAAGCAATCCTGTGGTGTTGTGGCCCGCTCACAAGAAAGCAAGTTGAAGAAAGGAGCTCAGGGGCACTGTAATTCACAAACCTGCAGAGTTATAAATGTCAGCTATCGTCCAAAAATATACTGAAGTAAGGCTGCCAAGAGGACTTGAAAGCGGGGCAGAATTGCAGGAAACCGATTTCAGGAGGTAGACTGGAATTGCATTTAAAGCATAGGAAAAGAGGCAGAACGTCCACAATGATGCACTTGGCCAAAAAGGGCGTATGCGTTTTTTCCTGAATATATTCAGGAAAAAACGCATACGCCCTTTTTGGCCAACCAAGCAAGCTTGCAAAGGAAATCTGCACTACAATGAAGTCTCACTTCCGCCTGGTCAAAAGGGCCATCTGAAAAAAGTGTAAAATCCAGAAAGGCAGGACAGACCATGGAGAACTGGGAGCCTTGTTATGCTGATGGGCGGGATGTAAATTGCCAACAGCCACTGGGGAGAAGTGTATGGTGTTTCCTGAAACATCTAAAAAACAAAGCAACAGAGCCTAGGGCACTTCCACTTATGGTCCTATAGCTTAGGGAAATTAAAATCAAAAAGACACAGCCACCCCAAAGTTTGGGACGGCTCTGTTTACAAGAACCTTGTTTATGGTACAAGTTCAATATCACAGAAAGTGAAAAATGGATAAAGAAGTTGTGGTACTTACGTACAATGCAATATCACTCAGCAATGAAATCTATGTCATCAGGCCCGTAGGAGCATAGTGAGTGGATTCAGGTATGACGATTCTAACTGAAATAAGTCACACAGAAAAAGAAACATCATAAGATATCACTAATACATGGAATGTAAACTTGGCTACACAGAAACTGAATTACAAAACAGAACAGGGTCTCAAATGAAGAAAACCAACTTATGCTTGCTTAAGGGGAAAGGTGAGTTGGGGTGCTGCATAAAACCAGAGATTGAAATGAGCACAGATAAACTTCCTTAAGCCAAATATGGAATAGACAAGAGCTACTCCTTGCTCAACGAAATGGACTCAACACCCCATATTAAACGCCGAAGAATGTACCTGACTAGTAAGTATCTTAAACCCTATGGATTGCTATGTCTCTGAAAGAGAATCAAGCGTGTGTACAGTTGCATAAACGCAGCAGTGATAGGATTGGAGAGGTTCGGTGAGCAAATGAAGACCCTTTGAAGTCATAATGCATGGTACCCATTCCACGGGTCTCAACTCTCCAGGTTTAAGGGATTCTTCCTTCAGCTGAAACATGCCTGTGGAACCCAGAGTATGATCAACCGTGTGATCGGGAGACGTGTTCAAATATGTCTCAGTTTTCGTCCCCTGGTACTCGGGTGCAACATTCCAGACGCTTTACTAACACTCTCCCGACTTGGAGAGTCAGTGCCTTTAACCTCCTGTTTGGCCCAGTTTGCAATTTCTGCGGAAGATGAACAGGAATAGGGAGAACCAATGAGAGACTAGCTGGACGTTTCTGGACGGGCAAATTTAACTCTCATTTCCCACCAGGAAGAGGAATTAACCAAAGGCTCAGCGTGCCGTGCCGGAACAAGATTAGGGTCTGAAGCAATCCTGTGGTGTTGTGGCCAGCTCACAAGAAAGCGAGTTGAAGAAAGGAGCTCACGGGCACTGTAATTCACAAACGTGCAGAGTTATAAATGACAGCTATCGTCCAAAAATATACTGAAGTAAGGCTGCCAAGAGGACTTGAAAGCGGGGCAGAATTGCAGGAAACCGATTTCAGGAGGTAGACTGGAATTGCATTTAAAGCATAGGAAAAGAGGCAGAACGTGGACAATGATGCACTTGGCCAAAAAGGGCGTATGCGTTTTTTCCTGAATATATTCAGGAAAAAACGCATACGCCCTTTTTGGCGAACCAAGCAAGCTTTCACAGGAAATCTGCACTACAATGAAGTTTCACTTCCCCCCTGTCAAAGGGGCCATCTGAAAAAAGTGTAAAATCCAGAAAGGCAGGACAGGCCATGGAGAACTGGGAGCCTTGTTATGCTGATGGGCGGGTTGTAAATTGCCAACAGCCACTAGGGAGAAGTGTATGGTGTTTCCTGAAACATCTAAAAAACAAAGCAACAGAGCCTAGGGCACTTCCACTTATGGTCCTATAGCTTAGGGAAATTAAAATCAAAAAGACACAGCCACCCCAAAGTTTGGGACGGCTCTGTTTACAAGAAACTCGTTTACGGGACAAGTTCAATATCGCAGAAAGTGAAAAATGGATAAAGAAGTTGTGGTACTTACGTACAATGCAATATCACTCAGCAATTATATCTATCTCATCAGGCCCGTAGCAGCATAATGAGTGGATTCAGGTATGATGATTCTAACTGAAATAAGTCACACAGAAAAAGAAACATCATAAGATATCACTAATACACGGAATGTAAACTTGGCTACACAGGAACTGGATTACAAAAGAGAACAGGGTCTCAAATTTAGAAAACCAACTTATGCTTGCTTAAGGGGAAAGGTGAGTTGGGGTGCTGCATAAAACCAGAGATTGAAATGAGCACAGATAAAGTTCCTTACGCCAAATATGGAATAGACAAGAGCTACTCCTTGCTCAACGAAATGGACTCAACACCCCATATTAAACGCCTAAGAATGTACCTGACTAGTAAGTATCTTAAAACCTATGGATCGCTATATCTCCGAAAGAGAATCAAGCGTGTGTACAGGGGCATAAACACAGCAGTGATAGGATTGCAGAGGTTCGGTGAGCAAATGAAGACCCTTTGAATTCATATTGCATGGTACCCATTCCACGGGTCTCAACTCTCCAGGTTTAAGGGATTCTTCCTTCAGCTAAATCATGCATGTGGAACCCAGAGTATGATCAACCGTGTGATCGGGAGACGTGTTCCAATATGTCTCAGTTCTCGTCCCCTGGTACTCGGGTGCAACATTCCAGATGCTTTACTAACACTCTCCCGACTTGGAGAGTCAGTGCCTTTAACCTCCTGTTTGGCCCAGTTTGCAATTTCTGCGGAAGATGAACAGGAATAGGGAGAACCAATGAGAGACTAGCTGGAGGTGTCTGGACGGGCAAATTGAACTCTCATTTCCCACCAGGAAGAGGAATTAACCAAAGGCTCAGCGTGCCGTGCCGGAACCAGATTAGGGCCTGAAGCAATCCTGCGGTGTTGCGGCCAGCTCACAAGAAAGCGAGTTGAAGAAAGGAGCTCAGGGGCACTGTAATTCACAAACCTGCAGAGTTATAAATGACAGCTATCGTCCAAAAATATACTGAAGTAAGGCTGCCAAGAGGACTTGAAAGCGGGGCAGAGTTGCAGGAAACCGATTTCAGGAGGTAGACTGGAATTGCATTTAAAGCATAGGAAAAGAGGCAGAACGTCGACAATGATGCACTTGGCCAAAAAGGGCGTATGCGTTTTTTCCTGAATATATTCAGGAAAAAACGCATACGCACTTTTTGGCCAACCAAGCAAGCTTGCAAAAGAAATCTGCACTACAATGAAGTCTCACTTCCCCACAGTCAAATGGGCCATCTGAAAAAAGTGTAAAATCCAGAAAAGCAGGACAGGCCATGGAGAACTGGGAGCCTTGTTATGCTAATGGGCGGGATGTAATTTGCCAACAGCCACTTGGGAGAAGTGTATGGTGTTTCCTGAAACATCTGAGAAACAAAGCAACAGAGCCTAGGGCACTTCCACTTATGGTCCTATAGCTTAGGGAAATTAAAATAAAAAAGACACAGCCACCCCAAAGTTTGGGACGGCTCTGTTTACAAGAACCTCATTTACGGGACAAGTTCAATATCGCAGAAAGTGAAAAATGGATAAAGAAGTTTTGGTACTTACGTACAATGCAATATCACTCAGCAATGAAATCTATGTCATCATGCCCGTAGCAGCATAAAGTGGACACCGGTATGATGATTCTAACTGAAATAAGTCACACAGAAAAAGAAACATCATAAGATATCACTAATACATGGAATGTAAACTTGGCTACACAGGAACTGGATTACAAAACAGAACAGGGTCTCAAATTTAGAAAACCAACTTATGCTTGCTTAAGGGGAAATGTGAGTTGTGGTGCTGCATGAAACCAGAGATTGAAATGAGCACAGATAAAGTTCCTTAAGCCAAATATGTAATAGACAAGAGCTACTCCTTGCTCAACGAAATGGACTCAAACCCCATATTAAACACCGAAGAATGTACCTGACTAGTAAGTATTTTAAAACCTATCGATCGCTATGTCTTCGAAAGAGAATCCAGCAAGTGTACAGGGGCATAAACGCAGCAGTGATAGGATTGGAGAGGTTCGGTGAGCAAATGAAGACCCTTTGAAGTCATATTGCATGGTACCCATTCCACGGGTCTCAACTCTCCAGTTTTAAGGGATTCTTCCTTCAGCTAAAGCATGCATGTGGAACCCAGAGTATGATCAACCATGTTATCGGGAGACGTGTTCAAATATGTATCAGTTCTCGTCCCCTGGTACTCTGGTGCAACATTCCAGATGCTTTACTAACACTCTCCCGACTTATAGAGTCAGTGCCTTTAAATTCCTGTTTGGCCCACTTTGCAATATCTGCGGAAGATGAACAGGAATAGGGAGAACCAATGAGAGACTAGCTGGAGGTGTCTGGACGGGCAAATTTAACTCTCATTTCCCACCTGGAAGAGGAATTAACCAAAGGATCAGCATGCCGTGCGGGAACCATATTAGGGCCTGAAGCAATCCTGCGGTGTTGCGGCCAGCTCACAAGAAAGCGAGTTGAAGAAAGGAGCTCAGGGGCACTGTAATTCACAAACCTGCAGAGTTATAAATGACAGCTATCGTCCAAAAATATACTGAAGTAAGGCTGCCAAGAGGACTTGAAAGCGGGGCAGAATTGCAGGAAACCGATTTCAGGAGGTAGACTGGAATTGCATTTAAAGCATAGGAAAAGAAGCAGAACGTCGACAATGATGCACTTGGCCAAAAAGTGCGTATGCGTTTTTTCCTGAATATATTCAGGAAAAAACGCATACGCCCTTTTTGGCCAACCAAGCAAGCTTGCAAAGGAAATCTGCACTACAATGAAGTCTCACTTCCTCCCGGTCAAAAGGGACATCTGAAAAGAGTGTAAAATCCAGAAAGGCAGGACAGGCCATGGAGAGCTGGGAGCCTTGTTATGCTGATGGGCAGGATGTATATTGCCAACAGCCACTCGGGAGAAGTGTATGGTGTTTCCTGAAACATCTAAAAAACAAAGCAACAGAGCCTAGGGCACTTCCACTTATGGTCCTATAGCTTAGGGAAATTAAAATAAAAAAGACACAGCCACCCCTAAGTTTGGGACGGCTCTGTTTACAAGAAACTCGTTTATGGGACAAGTTCAATATCACATAAAGTGAAAAATGGATAAAGAAGTTGTGGTACTTACGTACAATGCAGTATCACTCAGCAATGATATCTATGTCATCAGGCCCATAGCAGCATAATGAGTGGATTCAGGTATGATGATTCTAACTGAAATAAGTCACACAGAAAAAGAAACATCATAAGATATCACTAATACACGGAATGTAAACTTGGCTACACAGGAACTGGATTACAAAAGAGAACAGGGTCTCAAATTTAGAAAACCAACTTATGCTTGCTTAAGGGGAAAGGTGAGTTGGGGTGCTGCATAAAACCAGAGATTGAAATGAGCACAGATAAAGTTCCTTAAGCCAAATATGGAATAGACAAGAGCTACTCCTTGCTCAGCGAAATGTACTCAACACCCCATATTAAACGCCTAAGAATGTAGCTGACTAGTAAGTATCTTAAAACCTATGGATTGCTATGTCTCCAAAAGAGAATCAAGCGTGTGTACAGGGGCATAAACGTAGCAGTGATAGGATTGGAGAGGTTCGGTGAGCAAATGAAGACCGTTTGAAATCATATTGCATGGTACCCATTCCACGGGTTTCAACTCTCCTGGTTTAAGGGATTCTTCCTTCAGCTAAAGCATGCATGTGGAACACAGAGTATGATCAACCGTGTGATCGCAAGACGTGTTCCAATATGTCTCAGTTCTCATCCCCTGGTACTCGGGTGCAACATTCCAGACGCTTTACTAACACTCTCCCGACTTGGAGAGTCAGTGCCTTTAACCTCCTGTTTGGCCCAGTTTGCAATTTCTGCGGAAGATGAACAGGAATAGGGAGAACCAATGAGAGACTAGCTGGAGGTGTCTGGACGGGCAAATTTAACTCTCATTTCCCACCAGGAAGAGGAATTAACCAAAGGCTCAGCGGGCCGTGCCAGAAACAGATTAGGGCCTGAAGAAATGCTGCGGTGTTGCGGCCAGCTCACAAGAAAGCGAGTTGAAGAAAGGAGCTCAGGGGCACTGTAATTCACAAACCTGCAGAGTTATAAATGACAGCTATCGTCCAAAAATATACTGAAGTAAGGCTGCCAAGAGGACTTGAAAGTTGGGCAGAATTGCAGCAAACCAATATCGGGAGGTAGACAGGAATTGCATTTAAAGCATAGGAAAAGAGGCAGAACGTCCACAATGATGCACTTGGCCAAAAAGGGCGTATGCGTTTTTTCCTGAATATATTCAGGAAAAAACGCATACGCCATTTTTGGCCAACCAAGAAAGCTTGCAAAGGAAATCTGCACTACAATGAAGTCTCACTTCCCCCCAGTGAAAACGGCCATGTGAATAAAGTGTAAAATCCAGAAAGGCAGGACAGGCCATGGAGAACTGGGAGCCTTGTTATCTTGATGGGCGGGATGTAAATTGCCAACAGCCACTCAGGAGAAGTGTATGGTGTTTCCTGAAACATCTAAAAAACAAAGCAACAGAGCCTAGGGCACTTCCACTTATGGTCCTATAGCTTAGGGAAATTAAAATCAAAAAGACACAGCCACCCCAAAGTTTGGGACGTCTCTGTTTACAATAACCTCTTTTACGGTACAAGTTCAATATTGCTGAAAGTGAAAAATGGATAAAGAATTTTTGGTACTTACGTACAATGCAATATCACTCAGCAATGAAATCTATGTCAACAGGCCTGTAGCAAAAAATGAGTGGGTTCAGGTATGATGATTCTAACTGAAATAAGTCACACAGAAAATGAAACATCATAAGAAATCACTAATACACGGAATGTAAACTTGGCTACACAGGAACTGAATTACAAAACAGAACAGGGTCTCAAATTTAGAAAAACCAACTTATACTTGCTTAAGGGGAAAGGTGAGTTGGGGTGCTGCATAAAACCAGAGATTGAAATGAGCACAGATAAAGTTCCTTAAGCCAAATATGGAATAGACAAGAGCTACTCCTTGCTCAACGAAATGGACTCAACACCCCATATTAAACGCCTAAGAATGTACCTGACTAGTAAGTATCTTAAAACCTATGGATTGCTATGTCTCGGAAAGAGAATCAAGCGTGTGTACAGGGGCATAAACGCAGCAGTGATAGGATTGGAGAGGTTCGGTGAGCAAATGAAGACCCTTTGAAGTCATATTGCATGGTACCCATTCCACGGGTCTCAACTCTCCAGGTTTAAGGGATTCTTCCTTCAGCTAAATCATGCATGTGGAACCCAGAATATGATCAACCGTGTGATCGGGAGACGTGTTCCAATATGTCTCAGTTCTCGTCCCCTGGTACTCGGGTGCAACATTCCAGACGCTTTACTAACACTCTCCCGACTTGGAGAGTCAGTGCCTTTAACCTCCTGTTTGGCCCAGTTTGCAATTTCTGCGGAAGATGAACAGGAATAGGGAGAACCAATGAGAGACTAGCTGGAGGTGTCTGGACGGGCAAATTTAAATCTCATTTCCCACCAGGAAGAGGAATTAACCAAAGGCTCACCGTGCCATGTCGGAACCAGATTAGGGCCTGAAGCAATCCAGCCGTGTTGCGGCCAGCTCACAAGAAAGCGGGTTGAAAAAAGGAGCTCAGGGACACTGTAATTCACAAACCTGCAGAGTTATAAATGACAGCTATCGTCCAAAAATATACTGAAGTAAGGCTGCCAAGAGGACTTGAAAGCGGGGCAGAGTTGCAGGAAACCAATTTCAGGAGGTAGACTGGAATTGCATTTAAAGCATAGGAAAAGAGGCAGAACGTTGACAATGATGCACTTGGCCAAAAAGGGCGTATGCGTTTTTTCCTGAATATATTCAGGAAAAAACGCATACGCCCTTTTTGGCCAACCAAGCAAGCTTGCAAAGGAAATCTGCACTACAGTGAAGTCTCACTTTCCCCCGGTAAAAAGGGCCATCTGAAAAAAGTGTAAAATCCAGAAAGGCAGGACAGGCCATGGAGAACTGGGAGCCTTGTTATGCTGATGGGCGGGATGTAAACTGCGAACAGCCACTTGGGAGAAGTGTATGGTGTTTCCTGAAACATCTAAGAAACAAAGCAACAGAGCCTAGGGCACTTCCACTTATGGTCCTATAGCTTAGGGAAATTAAAATCAAAAAGACACAGCCACCCCAAAGTTTGGGACGGCTCTGTTTACAACAACCTCGTTTACGGGAAAAGTTCAATATCGCAGAAAGTGAAAAATGGATAAAGAAGTTGTGGTACTTACGTACAATGCAATATCACTCAGCAATGAAATCTATGTCATCAGGCCCGTGGCAGCATAATGAGTGGATTCAGGTATGATGATTCTAACTGAAATAAGTCACAAGAAAAAGAAACATCATAAGATATCACTAATACACGGAATGTAAACTTGGCTACACAGGAACTGGATTACAAAACAGAACAGGGTCTCAAATTTAGAAAACCAACTTATGCTTGCTTAAGGGGAAAGGTGAGTTGGGGTGCTGCATAAAAACAGAGATTGAAATGAGCACAGATAAAGTTCCTTAAGCCAAATATGGAATAGACAAGAGCTACTCCTTGCTCAACGAAATGGACTCAACACCCCATATTAAACGCTTAAGAATGTACCTGACTAGTAAGTATCTTAAAACCTATGGATTGCTATGTCTCGGAAAGAGAATCAAGCGTGTGTACAGGGGCATAAACGCAGCAGTGATAGGATTGGAGAGGTTCGGTGAGCAAATGAAGACCCTTTGAAGTCATATTGCATGGTACCCATTCCACGGGTCTCAACTCTCCAGGTTTAAGGGATTCTTCCTTCAGCTAAAGCATGCATGTGGAACCCAGAGTACGATCAATGGTGTGATCGGGAGACGTGTTCCAATATGCCTCAGTTCTCGTCCCCTGGTACTCGGGTGCAACATTCCAGACGCTTTACTAACACTCTCCCGAGTTGGACAGTCAGTGCCTTTAACCTCCTGTTTGACCCAGTTTGCAAATTAGGCGGAAGATGTACAGGAATAGGGAGAACCAATGAGAGACTAGCTGGAGGTGTCTGGACGGGCAAATTGAACTCTCATTTCCCACCAACAAGAGGAATTAACCAAAGGCTCAGCATGCCGTGCCGGAACCAGATTAGGGCCTGAAGCAATTCTGCGGTGTTGCGGCCAGCTCACAAGAAAGCGAGGTGAATAAAGGAGCTCATGGGCACTGTAATTCACAAACCTGCAGAGTTATAAATGACAGCTATCGTCCAAAAATATACTGAAGTAAGGCTGCCAAGAGGACTTGAAAGCGGGGCAGAACTGCAGGAAACCGATTTCAGGAGGTAGACTGGAATTACATTTAAAGCACAGGAAAAGAGGCAGAACGTCGACAATGATGCACTTGGCCACAAAGGGCGTATGCGTTTTTTCCTGAATATATTCAGGAAAAGACGCATACGCCGTTATTGGCCAACAAAGCAAGCTTGCAAAGGAAATCTGCACTACAATGAAGTCTCACTTCCCCCATGTCAAAAGGGCTTTCTGAAAAAAGTGTAAAATCCAGAAAGGCAGGACAGGCCATGGAGAACTGGGAGCCTTGTTATGCTGATGAGCAGGATGTAAATTGCCAACAGCCACTGGGGAGAAGTGTATGGTGTTTCCTGAAACATCTAAAAAACAAAGCAACAGAGCCTAGGGCACTTCCACTTATGGTCCTATAGCTTAGGGAAATTAAAATAAAAAAGACACTGCCACTCCAAAATTTGGTACGGCTCTGTTTATAAGAACCTCGTTTACGGTACAAGTTCAATATCGCAGAAAGTGAAAAATGGATAAAGAAGTTGTGGTACTTACGTACAATGCAATATCACTCAGCAATGAAATATATGTCATCAGGCCCATAGCAGCATAATGAGTGGATTCAGGTATGATGATTCTAACTGAAATAAGTCACACAGAAAAAGAAACATCATAAGATATCACTAATACACAGAATGTAAACTTGGCTACACAGGAACTGGATTACAAAACAGAACAGGATCTCAAATTTAGAAAACCAACTTATGCTTGCTTAAGGGGAAAGGTGAGTTCGGGTGCTGCATAAAACCAGAGATTGAAATGAGCACAGATAAAGTTCCTTAAGCCAAATATGTAATAGACAAGAGCTACTCCTTGCTCAACGAAATGGACTCAAAACCCCATATTAAACGCCTAATAATGTACCTGACTAGTAAGTATCTTAAAACCTATGGATTGCTATGTCTCCGAAAGAGAATCAAGTGTGAGAACAGGGGCATAAACGCAGCAGTGATAGGATTGGATAGGTTCGGTGAGCAAATGAAGACCCTTTGAAGTCATATTGCATGGTACCCATTCTACGGGTCTCAACTCTCCAGGTTTAAGGGATTCTTCCTTCAGCTAAAACATGCAATTGGAACCCAGAGTATGATCAACCGTGTGATCGGGAGACGTGTTCCAATACGTCTCAGTTTTCGTCCCCTGTTACTCGGGTGCAACATTCCAGACGCTTTACTAACACTCTCCCGACTTGGAGAGTCAGTGCCTTTAACCTCCTGTTTGGCCCAGTTTGCAATTTCTGCGGAAGATGAACAGGAATAGGAGAACCAATGAGAGACTATCTGGAGGTCTCTGGACGGGCAAATTTAACTCTCATTTCCCACCAGGAAGAGGAATTAACCAAAGGCTCAGCGTGCCGTGCCGGAACAAGATTAGGGCCTGAAGCAATGCTGCAGTTTTGCGGCCAGCTCACAAGAAAGCGAGTTGAAGAGGGGAGCTCGGGGCACTGTAATTCACAAACCTGCAGAGTTATAAATGACAGCTATCGTCCAAAAATATACTGAAGTAAGGCTGCCAAGAGGACTTGAAAGCGGGGCAGAATTGCAGGAAACCGATTTCAGGAGGTAGACCGGAATTGCATTTAAAGCATAGGAAAAGAGGCAGAACGTCCACAATGATGCACTTGGCCAAAAAGGGCGTATGCATTTTTTCCTGAATATATTCAGGAAAAAACGCATACGCCCTTTTTGGCCAACCAAGCAAGCTTGCAAAGGAAATCTGCACTACAATGAAGTCTCACTTCCCCCCGGTCAAAAGGGCCATCTGAAAAAAGTGTAAAATCCAGGAAGGCAGGACAGGCCATGGAGAACTGGGAGCCTTGTTATGCTGATGGGTGGGATGTAAATTGCCAACAGCCACTCGGGAGAAGTGTATGGTGTTTCCTGAAACATCTAAGAAACAAAGCAACAGAGCCTAGGGCACTTCCACTTATGGTCCTATAGCTTAGGGAAATTAAAATCAAAAAGACACAGCCACCCCAAAGTTTGGGACGGCTCTGTTTACAACAACCTCGTTTACGGGAAAAGTTCAATATCGCAGAAAGTGAAAAATGGATAAAGAAGTTTTGGTACTTACGTAAAATGCAATATCACTCAGAAATGAAATCTATGTCATCAGGCCCGTAGCAGCATAATGAGTGGATTCAGGTATGATGATTCTAACTGAAATAAGTCACACAGAAAAAGAAACATCATAAGATATCACTAATATACGGAATGAAAACTTGGCTACACAGGAACTGGATTACATAACAGAACAGGGTCTCAAATTTAGAAAACCAACTTATGCTTGCTTAAGGGGAAAGGTGAGTTGGGGTGCTCCATAAACCCAGAGATTGAAATGAGCACAGATAAAGTTCCTTAAGCCAAATATGTAATAGACAAGAGCTACTCCTTGCTCAACGAAATGGACTCAACACCCCATATTAAACGCCTACGAATGTACCTGACTAGTAAGTATCTTAAAAGCTATGGATTGCTATGTCTCCGAAAGAGAATCAAGCGTGTGTACAGGGGCATAAACGCAGCAGTGATAGGATTGGAGAGGTTCCGTGAGCAAATGAAGACCCTTTGAAGTCATATTGCATGGTACCCATTCCACGGGTCTCAACTCTCCAGGTTTAAGGGATTCTTCCTTCAGCTAAAACATGCATGTGGAACCCAGATTATGATCAACCGTGTGATTGGGAGACGTGTTCCATTCTGTCTCAGTTCTCGTACCCTGGTACTCGGGTGCAACATTCCAGACACTTTACTAACACTCTCCCGACTTGGAGAGTCAGTGCCTTTAACCTCCTGTTTGGCCCAGTTTGCAATTTCTGCGGAAGATGAACAGGAATAGGGAGAACCAATGACAGACTAGCTGGAGGTGTCTGGACGGGCAAATTTAACTCTGATTTCCCACCAGGAAGAGGAATTAACCAAAGGCTCAGCGGGCCGTGCCTCAACCAGATTAGGGCCTGAAGCAATCCAGCGGTGTTGCGGCCAGCTCACAAGAAAGCGGGTTGAAGAAAGGAGCTCAGGGGCACTCTAATTCACAAACCTGCAGAGTTATAAATGACAGCTATCGTCCAAAAATATACTGAAGTAAGGCTGCCAAGAGGACTTGAAAGCGGGGCAGAATTGAAGGAAACCAATTTCAGGAGGTAGACTGGAATTGCATTTAAAGCATAGGAAAAGAGGCAGAACGTCGACAATGATGCACTTGGCCAAAAAGGGCGTATGCGTTTTTTCCTGAATATATTCAGGAAAAAACGCATACGCACTTTTTGGCCAACCAAGCAAGCTTGCAAAGGAAATCTGCACTACAATGAAGTCTCACTTTCCCCCGGTGAAAAGGGCCATCTGAAAAAAGTGTAAAATCCAGAAAGGCAGGACAGGCCATGGAGAACTGGTAGCCTTGTTATGCTGATGGGCGGGATGTAAATTGCCAACAGCCACTCGGGAGAAGTGTATGGTGTTTCCTGAAACATCTAAAAAACAAAGCAACAGAGCCTAGGGCACTTCCACTTATGGTCCTATAGCTTAGGGAAATTAAAATCAAAAAGACACAGCCACCCCAAAGTTTGGGACGGTTCTGTTTACAAGAACCTCGTTTACGGTACAAGTTCAATATCGCAGAAAGCGAAAAATGTATAAAGAAGTTGTGGTACTTACGTACAATGCAATATAACTCAGAAATGAAATCTTTGTCATCAGGCCCATAGAAGCATAATGAGTGGATTCAGGTATGATGATTCTAACTGAAATAAGTCACACAGAAAAAGAAACATCATAAGATATCACTAATACACGGAATGTAAACTTGGCTACACAGGAACTGGATTACAAAAGAGAACACGGTCTCAAATTTAGAAAACCAACTTATGCTTGCCTAAGGGGAAAGGTAAGTTGGGGTGCTGCATAAAACCAGACTGAACTGAGCACAGATAAAGTTCCTTAAGCCAAATATGGAAGAGACAAGAGCTACTCCTTGCTCAACGAAATGGACTCAACACCCCATATTAAACGCCTACGAATGTACCTGACTAGTAAGTATCTTAAAAGCTATGGAAGCTATGTCTCCGAAAGAGAATCAAGCGTGTGTACAGGGGCATAAACGCAGCAGTGATAGGATTGGAGAAGTTCGGTGAGCAAATGAAGACCCTTTGAAGTCATATTGCATGGTACCCATTCCACAGGTGTCAACTCTCCAAGTTTAAGGGATTTTTCCTTCAGCTAAATCATGCATGTGGAACCCAGAGTATGATCAACCATGTGATCGGGAGACGTGTTCCAATATGTCTCAGTTCTCATCCCCTGGTACTCGGGTGCATCATTCCAGACGCTTTACTAAAACTCTCCCGACTTGGAGAGTCAGTGCCTTTAACCTCTTGTTTGGCCCAGTTTGCAATTTCTGGGGAAGATGAACAGGAATAGGGAGAACCAATGAGAGACTAGCTGGAGGTGTCTGGACGGGCAAATTTAACTCTCATTTCCCACCAGGAAGAGGAATTAACCAAAGGCTCAGCGTGCCGTGCCGGAACCAGTTTAGGGCCTGAAGAAATGCTGCAGTGTTGCGGCCAGCTCACAAGAAAGCGAGTTGAATAAAGAAGCTCAGGGGCACTGTAATTCACAAACCTGCAGAGTTATAAATGACAGCTATCGTCCAAAAATATACTGAAGTAAGGCTGCCAAGAGGACTTGAAAGCGGGGCAGAATTGCAAGAAACCGACTTCAGGAGGTAGACTGGAATTGCATTTAAAGCATAGGAAAAGAGGCAAAACGTCGACAATGATGCACTTGGCCAAAAAGGGCGTATGCGTTTTTTCCTGAATATATTCAGGAAAAAACGCATACGCCCTTTTTGGCCAACCGAGCAAGCTTGAAAAGGAAATCTGCACTACAATGAAGTCTCACTTCCCCCCGGTCAAAAGGGCCATCTGAAAAAAGTGTAAAATCCAGGAAGGCAGGACAGGCCATGGAGAACTGGGAGCCTTGTTATGCTGATGGGTGGGATGTAAATTGCCAACAGCCACTCGGGAGAAGTGTATGGTGTTTCCTGAAACATCTAAGAAACAAAGCAACAGAGCCTAGGGCACTTCCACTTATGGTCCTTTAGCTTAGGGAAATTAAAATCAAAAAGACACAGCCACCCCAAAGTTTGGGATGGCTCTGTTTACAACAACCTCGTTTACGGGAAAAGTTCAATATCGCAGAAAGTGAAAAATGGATAAAGAAGTTTTGGTACTTACGTACAATGCAATATCACTCAGCAATGAAATCTATGTCATCAGGCCCGTAGCAGCATAATGAGTGGATTCAGGTATGATGATTCTAACTGAAATAACTCACACAGAAAAAGAAACATCATAAGATATCACTAATACACAGAATGTAAACTTGGCTACACAGGAACTGGATTACATAACAGAACAGGGTCTCAAATTTAGAAAACCATCTTATGCTTGCTTAAGGGGAAAGGTGAGTTGGGGTGCTCCATAAAACCAGAGATTGAAATGAGCACAGATAAAGTT
This sequence comes from Orcinus orca, assembly GCF_937001465.1. Lineage (NCBI taxonomy): Eukaryota > Metazoa > Chordata > Mammalia > Artiodactyla > Delphinidae > Orcinus > Orcinus orca. The sequence continues at coordinate 21,660 of NW_026043893.1, forward strand.
CCTTAAGCCAAATATGTAATAGACAAGAGCTACTCCTTGCTCAACGAAATGGACTCAACACCCCATATTAAACGCCTACGAATGTACCTGACTAGTAAGTATCTTAAAAGCTATGGATTGCTATGTCTCCAAAAGAGAATCAAGCGTGTGTACAGGGGCATAAACGCAGCAGTGATAGGATTGGAGAGGTACGGTGAGCAAATGAAGACCCTTTGAAGTCATATTGCATGGTACACATTCCACGGGTCTCAACTCTCCAGGTTTAAGTTATTCTTCCTTCAGCTAAAATATGCATGTGGAACCCAGAGTATGATTCACCGTGTGATTGGGAGACGTGTTCCAATCTGTCTCAGTTCTCGTACCCTGGTACTCGGGTGCAACATTCCAGACACTTTACTAACACTCTCCCGACTTGGAGAGTCAGTGCATTTAACCTCCTGTTTGGCCCAGTTTGCAATTTCTGCGGAAGATGAACAGGAATAGGGAGAACCAATGAGAGACTAGCTGGAGGTGTCTGGACGGGCAAATTTAACTCTCATTTCCCACCAGGAAGAGGAATTAACCAAAGGCTCAGCCTGCCGTGCCGGTCCCAGATTAGGGCCTGAAGCAGTCCTGCGGTGTTGCGGCCAGAAAACAAGAAAGCGAGTTGAAGAAAGGAGCTCAGGGGCACTGTAATTCACAAACCTGCAGAGTTATAAATGACAGCTATCGTTCAAAAATATACTGAAGTAAGCCTGCCAAGAGGACTTGAAAGCGGTGCAGAATTGCAGGAAACCGATTTCAGGAGGTAGACTGGAATTGCATTTAAAGCATAGTAAAAGAGGCAGAACGTCGACAATGATGCACTTGGCTAAAAAGGGCGTATGCGTTTTTTCCTGAATATATTCAGGAAAAAACGCATACGCCCTTTTTGGCCAACCAAGCAAGCTTGCAAAGGAAATCTGCACTACAATGAAGTCTCACTTCCCCCCGGTCAAAAGGGCCATCTGAAAAAAGTGTAAAATCCAGAAAGGCAGGACAGGCCATGGAGAACTGGGAGCCTTGTTATGCTGATGGGCGGGATGTAAATTGCCAACAGCCACTCGGGAGAAGTGTATGGTGTTTCCTGAAACATCTAAGAAACAAAGCAACAGAGCCTAGGGCACTTCCACTTATGGTCCTATAGCTTAGGGAAATTAAAATCAAAAAGACACAGCCACCCCAAAGTTTGGGACAGCTCTGTTTACAAGAACCTCGTTTACAGTACAAGTTCAATATCGCAGAAAGTGAAAAATGGATAAAGAAGTTGTGGTACTTACGTACAATGCAATATCACTCAGCGATGAAATCTATGTCATCAGGCCCATAGCAGCATAATGAGTGGATTCAGGTATGATGATTCTAACTGAAATAAGTCACACAGAAAAAGAAATATCATAAGATATCACTAATACACGGAATGTAAACTTGGCTACACAGGAACTGAATTACAAAACAGAACAGGGTCTCAAATTTAGAAAAACCAACTTATGCTTGCTTAAGGGGAAAGGTGAGTTGGGGTGCTGCATAAAACCAGAGATTGAAATGAGGACAGATAAAGTTCCTTAAGCCAAATATGGAATAGACAAGAGAAACTCCTTGCTCAACGAAATGGACTCAACACCCCATATTAAACGCCTAAGAATGTACCTGACTAGTAAGTATATTAAAACCTATGGATTGCTATGTCTCCAAAAGAGAATCAAGCGTGTGTACAGGGGCATAAACGCAGCAGTGATAGGATTGGAGAGGTTCGCTGAGCAAATGAAGACCCTTTGAAGTCATATTGCATGGTACCCATTCCACGGGTCTCAACTCTCCAGGTTTAAGGGATTCTTCCTTCAGCTGAAACATGCATGTGGAACCCAGAGTATGATCAACTGTGTGATCGGGAGACGTGTTCCAATATGTCTCAGTTTTCGTCCCCTGGTACTCGAGTGCAACATTCCAGACGCTTTACTAACACTCTCCCGACTTGGAGAGTCAGTGCCTTTAACCTCCTGTTTGACCCAGTTTGCAAAATACGTGGAAGATGTACAGGAATAGGGAGAACCAATGAGAGACTAGCTGGAGGTGTCTGGACGGGCAAATTTAACTCTCATTTCCCACCAGCAAGAGGAATTAACCAAAGGCTCAGCGTGCCGTGCCGGAACCAGATTAGGGCCTGAAGCAATCCTGCGGTGTTGCGGCCAGCTCACAAGAAAGCGAGTTGAAGAAAGGAGCTCAGGGGCACTGTAATTCACAAACCTGCAGAGTTATAAATGACAGCTATCGTCCAAAAATATACTGAAGTAAGGCTGCCAAGAGGACTTGAAAGCGTGGCAGAATTGCAGGAAACCGATTTCAGGAGGTAGACTGGAATTGCATTTAAAGCATAGGAAAAGAGGCAGAACGTCGACAATGATGCACTTGGCCAAAAAGGGCGTATGCCTTTTTTCCTGAATATATTCAGGAAAAAACGCATACGACCTTTTTGGCCAACCAAGCAAGCTTGCAAAGGAAATCTGCACTACAATGAAGTCTCACTTCCGCCTGGTCAAAAGGGCCATCTGAAAAAAGTGTAAAATCCAGAAAGGCAGGACAGGCCATGGATAACTGGGAGCCTTGTTATGCTGATGGGCGGGATGTAAATTGCCAACAGCCACTCGGGAGAAGTGTATGGTGTTTCCTGAAACATCTAAAAAACAAAGCAACAGAGCCTAGGGCACTTCCACTTATGGTCCTATAGCTTAGGGAAATTAAAAACAAAAAGACACAGCCACCCCAAAGTTTGGGACGGCTCTGTTTACAAGAACCTCGTTTACGGTACAAGTTCAATATCGCAGAAAGCGAAAAATGGATAAAGAAGTTGTGGTACTTACGTACAATGCAATATCACTCAGAAATGAAATCTATGTCATCAGGCCCGTAGCAGCATAATGACTGGATTCAGGTAGATGATTCTAACTGAAATAAGTCACACAGAAAAACAAACATCATAAGATATCACTAATACACGGAATGTAAACTTGGCTACACAGGAACTGGATTACAAAACAGAACAGGGTCTCAAATTTAGAAAACCAACTTATGCTTGCTTAAGGGGAAAGGTGAGTTGGGGTGCTGCATAAAACCAGACTGAAATGAGCACAGATAAAGTTCCTTAAGCCAAATATGGAATAGACAAGAGCTACTCCTTGCTCAACGAAATGGACTCAACACCTCATATTAAACGCCTACGAATGTACCTGACTAGTAATATCTTAAAAGCTATGGATTGCTATGTCTCCGAAAGAGAATCAAGCGTGTGTACAGGGGCATAAACGCAGCAGTGATAGGATTGGAGAGGTTCGGTGAGCAAATGAAGACCCTTTGAAGTCATATTGCATGGTACCCATTCCACAGGTCTCAACTCTCCAAGTTTATGGGATTCTTCCTTCAGCTAAATCATGCATGTGGAACCCAGAGTACGATCAACCATGTGATCGGGAGACGTGTTCCAATATGTCTCAGTTCTCGTCCCCTGGTACTCGGGTTCAACATTCCAGACGCTTTACTAACACTCTCCCGACTTGGAGAGTCAGTGCCTTTAACCTCCTGTTTGGCCCAGTTTGCAATTTCCGCGGAAGATGAACAGGAATAGGGAGAACCAATGAGAGACTAGCTGGAGGTGTCTGGACGGGCAAATTTAACTCTCATTTCCCACCAGGAAGAGGAATTAACCAAAGGCTCAGCATGCCGTGCCGGAACCAGATTAGGGCCTGAAGCAATCCTGCGGTGTTGCGGCCAGCTCACAAGAAAGCGAGTTGAAGAAAGGAGCTCAGGGGCACTGTAATTCACAAACCTGCAGAGTTATAAATGACAGCTATCGTCCAAAAATATACTGAAGTAAGGCTGCCAAGAGGACTTGAAAACGGGGCAGAATTGCAGGAAACCAATTTCAGGAGGTACCCTGGAATTGCATTTAAAGCAGAGGAAAAGAGGCAAAACGTCGACAATGATGCACTTGGCCAAAAATGGCGTATGCGTTTTTTCCTGAATATATTCAGGAAAAAACGCATACGCCCTTTTTGGCCACCCAAGCAAGCCTGCAAAGGAAATCTGCACTACAATGAAGTCTCACTTGCCCCCGGTCAAAAGGGCCATCTGAAAAAAGTGTAAAATCCAGACAGGCAGGACAGGCCATGGAGAACTGGGAGCCTTGTTATGCTGATGGGCGGGATGTAAATTGCCAACAGCCACTTGGGAGAAGTGTATGTTGTTTCGTGAAACATCTAAAAAACAAAGCAACAGAGCCTAGGGCACTTCCACTTATGGCCCTATAGATTAGGGAAATTAAAATCAAAAAGACACAGCCACCCCTAAGTTTGGGACGGCTCTGTTTACAAGAAACTCGTTTATGGGACTAGTTCAATATCGCAGAAAGTGAAAAATGGATAAAGAAGTTGTGGTACTTACGTACAATGCAATATAACTCAGCAATGAAATCTACGTCATCAGGCGCGTAGCAGCATAATGAGTGGATTCAGGTATGATGATTCTAACTGAAATAAGTCACACAGGAAAAGAAACATCATAAGATATCACTAATACACGGAATGTAAACTTGGCTACACAGGAACTGGATTACAAAACAGAACAGGGTCTCAAATTTAGAAAACCAACTTATGCTTGCTTAAGGGGAAAGGTGAGTTGGGGTGCTGCATAAAACCAGAGATTGAAATGAGCACAGATAAAGTTCCTTAAGCCAAATATGAAATAGACAAGAGCTACTCCTTGCTCAACGAAATGGACTCAACACCCCATATTAAACGCCTAAGAATGTACCTGACTAGTAAGTATCTTAAAACCTATGGATCGCTATGTCTCCAAAAGAGAATCAAGCGTGTGTACAGGGGCATAAACGCAGCAGTGATAGGATTGGGGAGGTTCGGTGAGCAAATGAAGACCCTTTGAAGTCATATTGCATGGTACCCATTCCACGGGTCTCAACTCTCCAGGTTTAAGCGATTCTTCCTTCAGCGAAAACATGCATGTGGATCCCAGAGTATGATCAACCGTGTGATCGGGAGTCGTGTTCAAATATGTCTCAGTTTTCGTCCCCTGGTACTCGGGTGCAACATTCCAGACGCTTTACTAACACTCTCCCGACTTGGAGAGTCAGTGCCTTTAACCTCCTGTTTGGCCCAGTTTGCAATTTCTGCGGAAGATGAACAGGAATAGGGAGAACCAATGAGAGACTAGCTGGAGGTGTCTGGACGGGCAAATTTAACTCTCATTTCCCACCAGGAAGAGGAATTAACCAAAGGCTCAGCGTGCCGTGCCGGAACAAGATTAGGGCCTGAAGCAATCCTGCAGTGTTGCAGCCAGCTCACAAGAAAGCGAGTTGAAGATAGGAGCTCAGGGGCACTGTAATTCACAAACCTGCAGAGTTATAAATGACAGCTATCGTCCAAAAATATACTGAAGTAAGGCTGCCAAGAGGACTTGAAAGCAGGGCAGAATTGCAGGAAACCGATTTCAGGAGGTAGACAGGAATTGCATTTAAAGCATAGGAAAAGAGGCAGAACGTCCACAATGATGCACTTGGCCAAAAAGGGCGTATGCGTTTTTTCCTGAATATATTCAGGAAAAAACGCATACGCCCTTTTTGGCCAACCAAGCAAGCTTGCAGAGGTAATCTGCACTACAATGAAGTCTCACTTCTCCCCGGTCAAAGGGGCCATCTGAAAAAAGTGTAAAATCCAGAAAGGCAGGAGAGGCCATGGAGAACAGGGAGCCTTGTTATGCTGATGGGCGGGATGTAAATTGCCAACAGCCACTGGGGAGAAGTGTATGGTGTTTCCTGAAACATCTAAAAAACAAAGCAACAGAGCCTAGGGCACTTCCACTTATGGTCCTATAGCTTAGGGAAATTAAAATCAAAAAGACACAGCCACCCAAAAATTTGGTACGGCTCTGTTTACAGGAACCTCTTCTGCAGCACAAGTTTAAGATGCCAGAGAGCAAATAATGGATAAAGAAGTTGCAGTACTTACGTACAACAGAATACCTCTCAGCAATGAAAACTATGTCACCAGGCCCGTACCAGCATAATGAGTGGATTGAGGCACGGTGATTCTAAGTGAAAAAAGTCACACAGAAAAAGAAACATCATAAGGTACCACTAATACATGGAATGCGAACTTGGCTACACATGAACTGAATAACAAAACAGAACAGGGTCTCATGTTTAGAAAACCAACTTATGCTTGCTTAAGGGGGAAGGTTAGTTGGGGTGCTGCATAAAACCTGTGTTTGAAATTAGCACAGATACCGTTCCATAAGCTAAATATGTAATAGACAAGACCTACCCCTTGCTCAAGGAAATGGACTCAACAATGAGATATCACCTCACACCTGGTAGAATGGGCATCATCAGAAAATCTAGAAACAAAAAATGCTGGAAAGGGTGTGGAGAAATGGAACCCTCTTCCACTATTGTTGGGAATATAAATTGATACAGTCACTATGGAGAACAATATGGAGTTTCTTAAGAAACTAACAGTAGAATTACCATATGATACAGCAATCCCAGTTCTGGACATATACCCAGACAAAACCATAAATCAAAAAGAGACATTCACCGCAATGTTCATTGCCTCACTCTTTACAATATCGAGGTAATGGAAGCAACCTAAATGCCCACAGACAGACGAATGCATAAAGCTGTGGTACATATATAAAATGGAATATTACTAAGCCATGAAAAGGAATGAAATTGGGTCATTTGTAGAGACGTCGATGGATCTAGAGAGTGTCATACAGAGTGAAGTAAGTCAGAAAGAGAAAAACAAATCTTGTATATTCATGCATATATGTGGAACCTAGAAAAACTGTACAGGTTAACCATTTTGCAAGGCATAAATAGAGCAACAGATGTAGACAACAAACGTATGGACAACAAGCGGGGAAAGCTGTTGGAGGTTGGTGGTGGGAGGAGTTGAGAGACTGGGATTGGCATGTATACATTTATATGTATAAAATAGATAACCAATAAGAACCTGCTGTATAAAAATATAAAATAAAATTCAAAATTAAAAAGAAATAAAATTTAAAAAATAAAACAGAAAAAACAATTATTCCCTTCACATACATGTATTTATATGAATAAATTATTTCCATGCTTATATCTGTAAATACAAAAAAGAGGAATAAAATCTACCTTCAACCAAAAACGAAAAAGAGAAAAAAAACACAGAACCCACCAGTTCCACAGAGGAAAACCGTATCAGGGCACTTGCTCCAGTTGTAAACAATTCTGAAGTTGGTCAGTGGTGGGGAATCGTCTCCCATTCAGCCAGCAGCCCCCACGCAACAAGCGTCCTCATTGCAAAGCTGGGGCACCGTGCTGAGGCATCTGTGAGTAAACGTGAGCTGAGCCCCAGGCCAGTTGCTGCTGAACTATTCCTACCCGTCCCAGGTAAAACACCTGAATTTATACAAGGACTTGAAAGCCTAGAGGAAGGGCCATAGAGCCACACGAGTGACAGCATGCCGGCCGACTTGGTGCCTGCAGGCCAGCCAGGATGGTCCTGGCCCTGGGTGCTCTTCTGGAAGATTTCCATTTCCCTGCCTGAGATACCCGTCCTGTCCCTGCCCCCACTGCTTTTTTCCTTCCTCACCTCTGCCCAGGGAGAAATTCCAGCAGCAGGTATAGGTGACACATCCTCTTCTTTAGCAGGTGGCAGCCTGGCTACTGCTGCAGAAAGTCCAGCAGAGCCCCACTCACACTGGGCCACCCACAAAGCCGTGGCCTCTCACTCCCTCCCACCAGCCCAGCCCCGAGACTGCTGACAGGGCAGAGAAAATGGCATCAGGAACGGCTGCAGGGGCTCTTGCTGCCTGGAGTGGTATTTATATTGATCTCAACCCAGGCACACCTGGGGAGGGCTGGCCGGCACGGTAAGGCTGCCCAGGTCAGCCAATCATCACCCCTCAGGGGCTCACAGTTGCAGAAAATGGAACTTGCTGAACCGGCCAGGTCCAAGGAACAGGTGTGGGCTCTGAGAGTCAGGATAGACAAGGGGCTGCAGCTTTGGCTTGTTTTCTAATGATTTTATCTGGCCCATGAGTGGGAGACAACTTCAAGAAAACCCTCTCCTAATGAGAGGAACCCTGGAGTCAGGGAGAGGAGGGGTGGGTGGTGGTTGGAGACAGAGGCCTGGTGTCCCGGGTGCAGTGGAAGTCTCTGGAAGACCAGGTGGAGGGAGGCCGCACAGAGTGATGCCCAGGGTCACAGACCTGTCGCAGCTGCTGTTTGTTAGTTCAAGTCCTGCTCTGAGGTGCTCTGTGTCAGCTCTGAGCGACAGGTGAGCTGGGGGTGCTCTGCAATGAGGGCTATGTGCACGGTTCCTGTGTGCCCAGCCCTGCCACGGTACCTGCAAGGGTAGCTCTGTATCCTGGGAGGGGCCTGACCACGAGAGCCCCGTGGGCTGGGGTGGGGGTGGGGTACCTGCCCAGGTGAGCTCCATATTCTGGGATTGGTCTGACCACGAGAGCCCCATGGGCTGCTGGGGACCTGGTAAAGGATGTCAGGACAGTCAGTGAAGCCACCGAGGATATACCTCCAGCTGCTCCTAATTCCTACACCCTGCTGGTCATTCTACCAACCACCAGGACATGGTATTCTGTATTAGTCTTCAATGATGCCTTCTTTTGTATTCCATTAGTCCCAGAGTCACAAGAAATTTTGGCTTGGGAGTGGCAGGACTCAACATACAACTAAAACAATACTTCCGGGCCGTCTTGCCCCAAGGGTGCAAAAATTCCCACACCATCTTTGGGGAAAGCTTAGCTAAAGACCTAAAAGTTCTACCTCTGGGAAAGGAAACCCTCCTTCAGTACGCAGACGACATTCTGATCGCCAGCCCTACTAAGGAGGCCTCTGAACTACCAAGCCAATAAAGGATAGAAGTTGTCCAAGAAAAAGCTCAAATATCACAGACTGCAGTGACCTGGTGGGCTTCGTTCTCACAGAAGGTCGGAGAAGCCCATCCCAGGAAAGGGAAGAAACCATTTTCAGCCTTACCCCTTTCTAAAACTAGAAGACAGCTTAGGGGTTCCTGGGGAGGCCAGGGTTTGCTGCTTCTGCATCCCTAACTACAGTCTACTAGCTGGGCCTCTATATGAAACACTGAAAGGAAAAGATGATGATCCTTTTGAATAGAATCCAGAAGTGGCCTTTCAAGAATGGAAAGAGCAGTCAATTCAGACCCTTGCCCTGGAACTCCCTAATTTAGCTAAACCCTTTGACCTTTACATTCCCGGTGAAAGGTGAATCGCCATTGGAGAATTAGTGCAAAAACTGGGACCACTTGAAATGGAACAATGCAAGAATGCCATCCAGGTAGGATAAACTACGGACACCAAGGGGCTTGGCCCACTGCCACATCTGGCCAAGATACTGGCGGTATCTAAAAACCTGGAAATCAGCAGCCCCAAAGGCCACCTCCCTCCTAAGGGAAAAGGACCCCACGTGGTGATCCTAACCACCAACCATGCCCTGAAGTTGCAGGGTTCGCTCTGTGGGCACACCAACCTCGAGTGAGGAGGCCTTCCAACTCCAACATCCAGAGAGATAACCGGGGGCAACAGGGCACCATGACGACTCGTGTGAACATCACTTGACCTGGAGTTTCTCTCATAAAACAACAAGAGTGTGTCCCAAAAGAGTAGACTACTGCTTGTAGGACATACTGCACCCAGAGGGGAGCTAATAATCTTGGCGGGGGAACCGTATATCACACTGTCACCATAGAAAAGCCTACAGACACCGTGATGATGGTGGCCAATGAGACTGGCTGGACTCCTGTTTACTTCAAAAGGCTGTTGACTCAGTGGCCATCATGGTCCTTGATCACCACTGACCCTGGACTGTCTGGGATTTGAGCGGGCAGGGCTCTGACACCTGGTGCTGTTTGTACATTAATTCAGGGACCTAATTGAAGAAAGCGCAGACTACTGGTCAGAGCATCTAGGCTGGCAGAAACGGTCAGCCTAAGGTGGCTGAACAAATGTGGGGCGGGGTGAAACAGGTTCCCACAGTGTCTCTGCACATCTCTTTCCTGGACCCTTAAAGGTCATTAGAATCTATAACACTTCCAATGCTGGTGCTCAGGTGGACGAGCAGGGAGGCAGGGGGCCTGGGGACAATCAACGTCACCTGGAGGCTGCTGGGGAGAAGCCCTGACCCTCGCCCCCGGGTATGAGGGCTCCCAACTCAGCACTCAGCAGTTACAGAAGAAGGGTCTGCACCCTCAGCACTCCAAGAATGAGGAACGGGACAAAAGGCAGAGGAGGGGTTTGTCCCCAGCAAAGCCCATTAAAAATCCCTGGGAGATAAAAATAGAATCTGGGCAATAAAGTCAAGTCTAACCTTTTTTATCCTTTGTGCTTTGTCTAATTTCATGTGCTCCTAGGGTCCCGCATGCAGAGGTTCCACACCCGGCACTTCAGACCAGATTTCCTAGTGCAGAATGGCTGGGACGACACCTCAGCTCCTGGGGCCCAGTGCAGACTCCGTGATATAGAGCCTGAGCTGCAGCCAACCCGGCCCTCGAGAGCTCCGCCCCCTCCCTCCCACTGACTCTGACAGGATCTCTACACAACAGCCCAGCCCACAGCCCACGGGGTAGTGCATGCTCTCACCTCTCCATTCTCTGATCAAAATATAAAGTTTCCTTTGCTTGTGAACCAAACTCAGTCTCGATCTGTTGGCCCCAATGACACTGGGCAGGGGGACACTTGTTGGGGTCCACTCTGGAGGATCAGTAACAGAAATTGAGACTATTGTAACCTCAATGAACAGATGTGTGAGCCAAACTGTAGTTAACATAGAACAGTGTATAAGGCTCGGGTAAAATAAGATGTTTCTAACACTTCCATTTGATATTTCCATCACTTTATTATAAGCAAGTTCAGTGAAAAGGTCTGTCTTATTTGTCAGGTCAATATTAGAGAAACGAAGTGATTTCTTTCCAAGGATGTACATCTAATAATCTTGGTTAAAGCTTCAATCTTGTTTTAAATGCTTTTCCATTGAAAATGATACCTCTCTTTCAGCTCCCCCATTTCTGAGAAGTATAAAATCTTATAATTTATTATTACCAAAGGGGAAAGGTGGGAGGAGGGATAAATTAACAGTTTGGGATTAACACATACACACTGCTATGTATAAAATAGATCATCAACAAGGAACTACTGTATAGCACAGGGAACTACACTCAACATTTTGCAATAACCTATAAGGGGAAATAATCTGGAAAAGAATAGATATTTTTATTGACATCATCTATCAATGACAGTTAAAGTGTAACCTAAGGGAAGCTGGTGGTGAGTGCTTCTGACCCTGAAGACTTCAATCGTCTAAAGTTTGGACTCTGCCTACTTCCCAAGGCCCTTAATGAACATATGTGTAGCCATAGCTTAAAAAATTCCCCAGTTTGGGTTTTGGGCAGACACTGATTTTGAAAAAGCCCTGGTGTTCTCCTTACATGAATGGGACTCTTCCTACTGCTAAAACATGTCTGTCACACACAGAGGATGGTATACCGTCTGATCGGGAAGAGTTTGGAAAAGGCATCTCATCTCCTCATCTCCTGGTGCTCGGGTTCACCCCTCCAGCGTCTTTACTAACAGTCTCCCCACTTGGAGATGTCAGCACTGTCAACATCCTGTTGCGTACAGTTTGGAATTTGTCCAGAGGATGAAGCGGAAGGATGAGGAACAATGAGAGACAAGTCCTAGGTGTTCAGACAGGCACATGTCACTCTAATTTCCAATCAGGAAGACGAATTGACCAAAGGCTAGGGTTGCCCATGGAAACAGTATAGGGCTTGAGGAAATCCCGCTGCTTTGTGGCCAGTTCCCATAAACGCAAGTTGAACAATGGAACTCAGGGGCAGTAAAATTCATGAAACTGCAGAGTTGAAAATATCCATCACTGAAAAATGTCTTGAGGAAAGTCAGAGAAAAGGACTTGTAAGCAAGGGAGAATGGCAGGAAAGGGATCTGAGGAGGTAGAAAGGACTCGCCATTAAGCACAAGAAAAGGAGCTGAACATTGCCAACATTGCAGTTGGCCAAAAAGGGTGTATGCGTTTTTTTCTGTATATATTCAAGAAAAGGGCATACACTTTTTTAGCCAAGCAAACAGGTGGGCACTGGAAGTCAATACTACAAAAGATATCACTTCGCATCAGTCAGAAGAGCCATCCTCATAAAGCGTAAACAACAGAAATGCAGGACAGGGCAAGGAGAAGAGGGAGCCCTGTGAGACTTATAGTGGAAATGTATATTGCCAACGGCCATTCTGGAGAAGTGTATTGTGTTTACTAAAGCATCTAAAAAATGAGCTACAGAGCATAGGGCAATTGCACTCATGGGCGTATATCTTGGGAAAAACAAAAATTGAGAGGACACAGACACCCCAAAGTTTACTCCCTCTCTGTTTAAAAGATCCTCGACTAGGATATAACTTAAATGTCTCTGGAGGGAAAAAATGGATAGAGATGTGGTACTTAGGTAGAGTGGAATATTATTCAGCCTGGAAATCAATGAACTATGGCCAGTTGTAACAACTCCGGAGGAGTTACGTATGATCTTTCTAAGTGACATAATTCAAAAAGAAAAGACACATATCATAAGATATCACTTAAAGGTGGAATCCAAAATGGCTACACATGAAATAAATTACAAAACAAAAACATAGTCAAATATGTAGAAAACACGCATAAGGCTGCTAAACGGGAAAGGTGGGGAGGGGTGAGGCATCATCCAGGAGGTTGAAATTAGCAAAGATACCATTCCAAATACCAAACTGATAATCAACAAGGCCCACACGGTAGCTAAAAGAACTGCACTCAGCACACTCAAGTCACCGGAAAAGAATATATACGACTGGTAAGAATCTGAAAAAGAATTTACTGATGTCTCTTGTACGTGAATCAAGTGGATGTACAGCAGCAAGAAACAGAGCTTTGAAAATCAGCTGTAACCAATATAGTAATAAATTGAAAAAAATAAATGACAGAGAGACAGAGAAAACCTCTTACAACTTTTCCTCAGGGACGGTGATGCAACATGGATTGAACACATCTAGACCCACAGCAGGATGAGACATAAGGCTGGAAACTGTTTGCACTAAGAGAAATGTGAGGTTGGGTGAGGAAATGCACACCCTTTAAAGTAATACTACCTGGTACCCATTCAATGGGTCCCAAATCTGCAGGTTCAAGGGATCTTCCTACAGCTAAAACATGCATGGAAAACCCAGAGGACTGTACACCATGTGATCGGGAGATGTGTCTAAAATGCAGCTCATTTATCCTCTCCTGGTGCTCCTGTTCACCATTCTGGCCACGTTACTTAGAATCTCTCCACTTGGAGAATCAGCACATTTAAACTTCTGTTTCACACATTTTGCAAATTGTGAGGAGGATGAACGGGAAGAGGGGGAACCAATGAGAGAATAGTTGTAGGGGTTTGGATGGGCACATATCACTCTAATTTCCCATTAAGAATAAGAATTGAAAAAAGGCTCAGCCCACCTCGCCGGAGCCAAAATAGGTCCTGAAGCAATTCTGTGGGTTTGAGCCCAGCTCACAAAAGAGCAACTTAAGAAATGGAGCTCAGGGTCACTGCAATTCACAAACCTGCAGAGTTATAAATGAAAACTAACGTCCAAAAATATGTTGAGGTAAGGCAAAGAAGAGGATCTGAATGCAAGACAGAATTGCAAGAAACAGATTTCAAGAGATAGATTGGACTCGTCTTTAAAGCACATGAAAAGCGGCAGAATTTCGACAATGATGCAGTTGGCCCAAAAGGGCGTATGCGTTTTTTCCTGATTATAACCAGGAAAAAACACATACGCACTTTATGGGCAACGAAGCAAGCAAGCAATGCAAATGTGCACAACAAAGAAGTCTCATTTCCCACTGGTCAAAAGGGCCATCCTAAAAATTTGTAAAAACCAGAAATGCAGGACAGGCCATGGAGAACAGGGAGCCTTTATACGCTGATGGGCAGTGTGTGAACTGCCGAGAGCCACTCTGGAGAAGTGTATGGTGGTTCCTAAATCATCTAGAAAACAGAGCTACAGAGCATAGGACACTTCCAATCATGGGAGTATATCTAGGGAAGTCTAAAAATCAACAAGACACAAGCACACCACAGTTTAGGGCTACTCTGTTTACAAGAACCTCAACTTCAGTACACCTTAAATATCCCAGGAAAGAGAACAATGGATAAAGAAGATGTGGTACTTATGTACAATGGAATATCTCTTCACCATGAAATCAATGTAATAAGGCTAGTAGAAGGATAAAGAGTGGATTTAGGTCCGATAATACTACTTGAAATAAGTCAAACAGAAAAAGAAATATATCATAAGATATCACTTATAGAGGGAGGGTAAATATGGCTGCACAAGAAATGAATTACAGAACAGAACAGTGTCTCACATTTAGAAAACACACTTATGTCAGCTTAAGGGGAAAGAGAGGTGGGGTGATGCATAAAACCAGAGTTTGAAATTAGCACAGATACCGTTCAATAAACCAAATAGATATTAGACAAGATCTACACCTTGCTCAATGAACTGGCCTCAACACACCTTATACACCGCAGAGAAATGTATCTGAGTAATAAGAATCTTAAAACCCATGTATTGATATATCTCCAAAAGGGAATCAAGTGTGTGCAGAGCGGCACAAACACAGCAGTGAAAATGAGCTAAACCCCATTATAGAAATAAATTTTAAAAACAAAACGCAGAAACAATGAAAGAGAGAAAAATTCTTACAAAATTTGCTCAGGGGCTGTGATACAACCTGGATTGACCACATATAAACCCACAGCTGGATAAGACATAAGGCTGGACACTTGGGGCTGAGAGGATTGGTGAGCTTTGGTGAGCAACTGCCAAAAGTTTAATGCAATACTTCATGCTACTCATTCCAAGGGTCCCAAAACTCCAGGTTGAAGGGAATCTTCCTACAGCTAAACCATGCTTGGGAAACCCAGCGACTGGTATACCATATGATCGGGAAAGGTTTCTAAAACGCACCTCATTTTTCCTCTCCTGGGGCTCCGGATCGACATTCCGGCCGCTTTACTAACAATATCCCCACATGGAGAGTCAATGCCTTTAAGTTCTGGTATCGCACAGTCTGCAGTTAGTGCGGAGGATGAATGGAAATAGGGGGAACTAGTGAGAAACTAGCTATAGCAGTTTCAATGGGCACATGTCACTCTAATTTCACATCAGTAAGAAGAATAAACCAAAGGCACAGCAAAGTGCCCCAGAAGAAGAATAGGGCCTGAAGGAATCCTGTGGTTATGAGGCAAGATCACAAAAATAAGAGCTGAAAAATGGAGCTAAGGGCAACTGCAATTCAAAAACCTGCAGAGTTATAAAGGCCAACTATTTTCAAAAAATATATTGAGATAAGGCTATGAAGAGGCATTGAAAGCAAGGCACAATTGCAGGAAACCGATTTCAGGAGGTAGACTGGAATTGCATTTAAAGCATAGGAAAAGAGGCAGAACGTCCACAATGATGCACTTGGCCAAAAAGGGCGTATGCGTTTTTTCCTGAATATATTCAGGAAAAAACGCATACGCCCTTTTTGGCCAACCAAGCAAGCTTGAAAAGGAAATCTGCACTACAATGAAGTCTCACTTCCCCCCGGTCAAAAGGGCCATCTGAAAAAAGTGTAAAATCCAGAAAGGCAGGACAGGCCATGGAGAACTGGGAGCCTTGTTATGCTGATGGGCGGGATGTAAATTGCCAACAGCCTCTCTGGAGAAGTGTATGGTGTTTCCTGAAACATCTAAAAAACAAAGCAACAGAGCCTAGGGCACTTCCACTTATGGTCCTATAGATTAGGGAAATTAAAATCGAAAAGACACAGCCACCCCAAAGTTTGGGACAGCTGTGTTTACAAGAACCTCCTTTACAGTACAAGTTCAATATCGCAGAAAGCGAAAAATGGATAAAGAAGTTGTGGTACTTACGTACAATGCAATATCACTCAGCAATGAAATCTATGTCATCAGGCCCATAGCAGCATAATGAGTGGATTCAGGTATGATGATTCTAACTGAAATAAGTCACACAGAAAAAGAAACATCATAAGATATCACTAATACACGGAATGTAAACTTGGCTACACAGGAACTGGATTACAAAACAGAAGAGGGTCTCAAATTTAGAAAACCAACTTATGCTTGCTTAAGGGGAAAGGTGAGTTGGGGTGCTGCATAAAACCAGAGATTGAAATGAGCACAGATAAAGTTCCTTAAGCCCAATATGGAATAGACAAGAGCTACTCCTTGCTCAACGAAAGGGACTCAACACCCCATATTAAACGCCTAAGAATGTACCTGACTAATAAGTATCTTAAAACCTATGGATCGCTCTGTCTCCGAAAGAGAAGCAAGCGTGTGTACAGGGGCATAAACGCAGCAGTGATAGGATTGGAGAGGTTCGGTGAGCCAATGAAGACCCTTTGAAGTCATATTGCATGGGACCCATTCCACAGGTCTCAACTCTCCAGGTTTAAGGGATTCTTCCTTCAGCTAAAACATGCATGTGGAACCCAGAGTATGATCAACCATGTGATAGGGAGACGTGTTCCAATATGTCTCACTTCTCGTCCCCTGGTACTCGGGTGCAACATTCCAGACGCTTTACTAACACTCTCCCGACTTGGAGAGTCAGTGCCTTTAACCTCCTGTTTGGCCCAGTTTTCAATTTCTGCGGAAGATGAACAGGAATAGGGAGAACCAATGACAGACTAGCTGGAGGTGTCTGGACGGGCAAATTTAACTCTCATTTCCCACCAGGAAGAGGAATTAACCAAAGGCTCACCGTGCCATGCCGGAACCAGATTAGGGCCTGAAGCAATCCAGCGGTCTTGCCGCCAGCTCACAAGAAAGCGGGTTGAAGAAAGGAGCTGAGGGGCACTGTAATTCACAAACCTGCAGAGTTATAAATGACAGCTATCGTCCAAAAATATACTGAAGTAAGGCTGCCAAGACGACTTGAAAGCGGGGCAGAATTGCAGGAAACCAATTTCAGGAGGTCGACTGGAATTGCATTTAAAGCATAGGAAAAGAGGCAGAACGTCGACAATGATGCACTTGGCCAAAAAGGGCGTATGCGTTTTTTCCTGAATATATTCAGGAAAAAACGCATACGCACTTTTTTGGCCAACCAAGCAAGCTTGCAAAGGAAATCTGCACTACAATGAAGTCTCACTTTCCCCCGGTGAAAAGGGCTATCTGAAAAAAGTGTAAAATCCAGAAAGGCAGGACAGGCCATGGAGAACTGGGAGCCTTGTTATGCTGATGGGCGGGATGTATATTGCCAACAGCCACTTGGGAGAAGTGTATGGTGTTTCTTGAAACATCTAAAAAACAAAGCAACAGAGCCTAGGGCACTTCCACTTATGGCCCTATAGATTAGGGAAATTAAAATCAAAAAGACACAGCCACCCCTAAGTTTGGGACGGCTCTGTTTACAAGAAACTCGTTTATGGGACTAGTTCAATATCGCAGAAAGCGAAAAATGGATAAAGAAGTTTTGGTACTTACGTACAATGCAATATCACTCAGAAATGAAATCTATGTCATCAGGCCCGTAGCAGCATAATGACTGGATTCAGGTAGATGATTCTAACTGAAATAAGTCACACAGAAAAAGAAACATCATAAGATATCACTAATACACGGAATGTAAACTTGGCTACACAGGAACTGGATTACAAAACAGAACAGGGTCTCAAATTTAGAAAACCAACTTATGCTTGCTTAAGGGGAAAGGTGAGTTGGGGTGCTGCATAAAACCAGACTGAAATGAGTACAGATAAAGTTCCTTAAGCCAAATATGGAATAGACAAGAGCTACTCCTTGCTCAACGAAATGGACTCAACACCCCATATTAAACGCCTACGAATGTACCTGACTAGTAATATCTTAAAAGCTATGGATTGCTATGTCTCCGAAAGAGAATCAAGCGTGTGTACAGGGGCATAAACGCAGCAGTGATAGGATTGGAGAGGTTCGGTGAGCAAATGAAGACCCTTTGAAGTCATATTGCATGGTACCCATTCCACAGGTCTCAACTCTCCAAGTTTAAGGGATTCTTCCTTCAGCTAAATCATGCATGTGGAACCCAGAGTATGATCAACCATGTGATCGGGAGACGTGTTCCAATATGTCTCAGTTCTCGTCCCCTGGTACTCGGGTTCAACATTCCAGACGCTTTACTAACACTCTCCCGACTTGGAGAGTCAGTGCCTTTAACCTCCTGTTTGGCCCAGTTTGCAATTTCCGCGGAAGATGAACAGGAATAGGGAGAACCAATGAGAGACTAGCTGGAGGTGTCTGGACGGGCAAATTTAACTCTCATTTCCCACCAGGAAGAGGAATTAACCAAAGGCTCAGCATGCCGTGCCGGAACCAGATTAGGGCCAGAAGCAATCCTGCGGTGTTGCGGCCAGCTCACAAGAAAGCGAGTTGAAGAAAGGAGCTCAGGGGCACTGTAATTCACAAACCTGCAGAGTTATAAATGACAGCTATCGTCCAAAAATATACTGAAGTAAGGCTGCCAAGAGGACTTGAAAGCGGGGCAGAATTGCAGGAAACCAATTTCAGGAGGTACACTGGAATTGCATTTAAAGCAGAGGAAAAGAGGCAAAACGTAGACAATGATGCACTTGGCCAAAAAGGGCGTATACGTTTTTTCCTGAATATATTCAGGAAAAAACGCATACGCCCTTTTTGGCCACCCAAGCAAGCCTGCAAAGGAAATCTGCACTACAATGAAGTCTCACTTGCCCCCGGTCAAAAGGGCCATCTGAAAAAAGTGTAAAATCCAGACAGGCAGGACAGGCCATGGAGAACTGGGAGCCTTGTTATGCTGATGGGCGGGATGTATATTGCCAACAGCCACTTGGGAGAAGTGTATGGTGTTTCGTGAAACATCTAAAAAACAAAGCAACAGAGCCTAGGGCACTTCCACTTATGGCCCTATAGATTAGGGAAATTAAAATCAAAAAGACACAGCCACCCCTAAGTTTGGGACGGCTCTGTTTACAAGAAACTCGTTTATGGGACTAGTTCAATATCGCAGAAAGTGAAAAATGGATAAAGAAGTTGTGGTACTTACGTACAATGCAATATCACTCAGCAATGAAATCTATGTCATCAGGCCCGTAGCAGCATAATGAGTGGATTCAGGTATGATGATTCTAACTGAAATAAGTCACACAGGAAAAGAAACATCATAAGATATCACTAATACACGGAATGTAAACTTGGCTACACAGGAACTGGATTACAAAACAGAACAGGGTCTCAAATTTAGAAAACCAACTTATGCTTGCTTAAGGGGAAAGGTGAGTTGGGGTGCTGCATAAAACCAGAGATTGAAATGAGCACAGATAAAGTTCCTTAAGCCAAATATGAAATAGACAAGAGCTACTCCTTGCTCAATGAAATGGACTCAACACCCCATATTAAACGACTAAGAATGTAACTGACTAGTAAGTATCTTAAAACCTATGGATCGCTATGTCTCCAAAAGAGAATCAAGCGTGTGTACAGGGGCATAAACGCAGCAGTGATAGGATTGGGGAGGTTCGGTGAGCAAATGAAGACCCTTTGAAGTCATATTGCATGGTACCCATTCCACGGGTCTCAACTCTCCAGGTTTAAGGGATTCTTCCTTCAGCGAAAACATGCATGTGGATCCCAGAGTATGATCAACCATGTGATCGGGAGTCGTGTTCAAATATGTCTCAGTTTTCGTCCCCTGGTACTCGGGTGCAACATTCCAGACGCTTTACTAACACTCTCCCGACTTGGAGAGTCAGTGCCTTTAACCTCCTGTTTGGCCCAGTTTGCAATTTCTGCGGAAGATGAACAGGAATAGGGAGAACCAATGAGAGACTAGCTGGAGGTGTCTGGACGGGCAAATTTAACTCTCATTTCCCACCAGGAAGAGGAATTAACCAAAGGCTCAGCGTGCCGTGCCGGAACAAGATTAGGGCCTGAAGCAATCCTGCGGTGTTGCGGCCAGCTCACAAGAAAGCGAGTTGAAGAAAGGAGCTCAGGGGCACTGTAATTCACAAACCTGCAGAGTTATAAATGACAGCTATCATCCAAAAATATACTGAAGTAAGGCTGCCAAGAGGACTTGAAAGCAGGGCAGAATTGCAGGAAACCGATTTCAGGAGGTAGACAGGAATTGCATTTAAAGCATAGGAAAAGAGGCAGAACGTCCACAATGATGCACTTGGCCAAAAAGGGCGTATGCGTTTTTTCCTGAATATATTCAGGAAAAAACGCATACGCCCTTTTTGGCCAACCAAGCAAGCTTGCAGAGGAAATCTGCACTACAATGAAGTCTCACTTCCCCCCAGTCAAAAGGGCCATCTGAAAAAAGTGTAAAATCCAGAAAGGCAGGAGAGGCCATGGAGAACAGGGAGCCTTGTTATGTTGATGGGCGGGATGTAAATTGCCAACAGCCACTGGGGAGAAGTGTATGGTGTTTCCTGAAACATCTAAAAAACAAAGCAACAGAGCCTAGGGCACTTCCACTTATGGTCCTATAGCTTAGGGAAATTAAAATCAAAAAGACACAGCCACCCAAAAATTTGGTACGGCTCTGTTTACAGGAACCTCTTCTGCAGCACAAGTTTAATATGCCAGAGAGCAAATAATGGATAAAGAAGTTGCAGTACTTACGTACAACAGAATACCTCTCAGCAATGAAAACTATGTCACCAGGCCCGTACCAGCATAATGAGTGGATTGAGGCACGGTGATTCTAAGTGAAAAAAGTCACACAGAAAAAGAAACATCATAAGGTACCACTAATACATGGAATGCGAACTTGGCTACACATGAACTGAATAACAAAACAGAACAGGGTCTCATGTTTAGAAAACCAACTTATGCTTGCTTAAGGGGGAAGGTTAGTTGGGGTGCTGCATAAAACCTGTGTTTGAAATTAGCACAGATACCGTTCCATAAGCTAAATATGTAATAGACAAGACCTACCCCTTGCTCAAGGAAATGGACTCAACAATGAGATATCACCTCACACCTGGTAGAATGGGCATCATCAGAAAATCTAGAAACAAAAAATGCTGGAAAGGGTGTGGAGAAATGGAACCCTCTTCCACTATTGTTGGGAATATAAATTGATACAGTCACTATGGAGAACAATATGGAGTTTCTTAAGAAACTAACAGTAGAATTACCATATGATACAGCAATCCCAGTTCTGGACATATACCCAGACAAAACCATAAATCAAAAAGAGACATTCACCGCAATGTTCATTGCCTCACTCTTTACAATATCGAGGTAATGGAAGCAACCTAAATGCCCACAGACAGACGAATGCATAAAGCTGTGGTACATATATAAAATGGAATATTACTAAGCCATGAAAAGGAATGAAATTGGGTCATTTGTAGAGACGTCGATGGATCTAGAGAGTGTCATACAGAGTGAAGTAAGTCAGAAAGAGAAAAACAAATCTTGTATATTCATGCATATATGTGGAACCTAGAAAAACTGTACAGGTTAACCATTTTGCAAGGCATAAATAGAGCAACAGATGTAGACAACAAACGTATGGACAACAAGCGGGGAAAGCTGTTGGAGGTTGGTGGTGGGAGGAGTTGAGAGACTGGGATTGGCATGTATACATTTATATGTATAAAATAGATAACCAATAAGAACCTGCTGTATAAAAATATAAAATAAAATTCAAAATTAAAAAGAAATAAAATTTAAAAAATAAAACAGAAAAAACAATTATTCCCTTCACATACATGTATTTATATGAATAAATTATTTCCATGCTTATATCTGTAAATACAAAAAAGAGGAATAAAATCTACCTTCAACCAAAAACGAAAAAGAGAAAAAAAACACAGAACCCACCAGTTCCACAGAGGAAAACCGTATCAGGGCACTTGCTCCAGTTGTAAACAATTCTGAAGTTGGTCAGTGGTGGGGAATCGTCTCCCATTCAGCCAGCAGCCCCCACGCAACAAGCGTCCTCATTGCAAAGCTGGGGCACCGTGCTGAGGCATCTGTGAGTAAACGTGAGCTGAGCCCCAGGCCAGTTGCTGCTGAACTATTCCTACCCGTCCCAGGTAAAACACCTGAATATATACAAGGACTTGAAAGCGTAGAGGAAGGGCCATAGAGCCACACGAGTGACAGCATGCCGGCCGACTTGGTGCCTGCAGGCCAGCCAGGATGGTCCTGGCCCTGGGTGCTCTTCTGGAAGATTTCCATTTCCCTGCCTGAGATACCCGTCCTGTCCCTGCCCCCACTGCTTTTTTCCTTCCTCACCTCTGCCCAGGGAGAAATTCCAGCAGCAGGTATAGGTGACACATCCTCTTCTTTAGCAGGTGGCAGCCTGGCTACTGCTGCAGAAAGTCCAGCAGAGCCCCACTCACACTGGGCCACCCACAAAGCCATGGCCTCTCACTCCCTCCCACCAGCCCAGCCCCGAGACTGCTGACAGGGCAGAGAAAATGGCATCAGGAACGGCTGCAGGGGCTCTTGCTGCCTGGAGTGGTATTTATATTGATCTCAACCCAGGCACACCTGGGGAGGGCTGGCCGGCACGGTAAGGCTGCCCAGGTCAGCCAATCATCACCCCTCAGGGGCTCACAGTTGCAGAAAATGGAACTTGCTGAACCGGCCAGGTCCAAGGAACAGGTGTGGGCTCTGAGAGTCAGGATAGACAAGGGGCTGCAGCTTTGGCTTGTTTTCTAATGATTTTATCTGGCCCATGAGTGGGAGACAACTTCAAGAAAACCCTCTCCTAATGAGAGGAACCCTAGAGTCAGGGAGAGGAGGGGTGGGTGGTGGTTGGAGACAGAGGCCTGGTGTCCCGGGTGCAGTGGAAGTCTCTGGAAGACCAGGTGGAGGGAGGCCGCACAGAGTGATGCCCAGGGTCACAGACCTGTCGCAGCTGCTGTTTGTTAGTTCAAGTCCTGCTCTGAGGTGCTCTGTGTCAGCTCTGAGCGACAGGTGAGCTGGGGGTGCTCTGCAATGAGGGCTATGTGCACGGTTCCTGTGTGCCCAGCCCTGCCACGGTACCTGCAAGGGTAGCTCTGTATCCTGGGAGGGGCCTGACCATGAGAGCCCCGTGAGCTGGGGTGGGGGTGGGGTACCTGCCCAGGTGAGCTCCATATTCTGGGATTGGTCTGACCATGAGAGCCCCATGGGCTGCTGGGGACCTGGTAAAGGATGTCAGGACAGTCAGTGAAGCCACCGAGGATATACCTCCAGCTGCTCCTAATTCCTACACCCTGCTGGTCATTCTACCAACCACCAGGACATGGTATTCTGTATTAGTCTTCAATGATGCCTTCTTTTGTATTCCATTAGTCCCAGAGTCACAAGAAATTTTGGCTTGTGAGTGGCAGGACTCAACATACAACTAAAACAATACTTCCGGACCGTCTTGCCCCAAGGGTGCAAAAATTCCCACACCATCTTTGGGGAAAGCTTAGCTAAAGACCTAAAAGTTCTACCTCTGGGAAAGGAAACCCTCCTTCAGTACGCAGACGACATTCTGATCGCCAGCCCTACTAAGGAGGCCTCTGAACTACCAAGCCAATAAAGGATAGAAGTTGTCCAAGAAAAAGCTCAAATATCAGACTGCAGTGACCTGCCTGGGCTTCGTTCTCACAGAAGGTCGGAGAAGCCCATCCCAGGAAAGGGAAGAAACCATTTTCAGCCTTACCCCTTTCTAAAACTAGAAGACAGCTTAGGGGTTCCTGGGGAGGCCAGGGTTTGCTGCTTCTGGATCCCTAACTACAGTCTACTAGCTGGGCCTCTATATGAAACACTGAAAGGAAAAGATGATGATCCTTTTGAATAGAATCCAGAAGTGGCCTTTCAAGAATGGAAAGAGCAGTCAATTCAGACCCTTGCCCTGGAACTCCCTAATTTAGCTAAACCCTTTGACCTTTACATTCCCGGTGAAAGGTGAATCGCCATTGGAGAATTAGTGCAAAAACTGGGACCACTTGAAATGGAACAATGCAAGAATGCCATCCAGGTAGGATAAACTACGGGCACCAAGGGGCTTGGCCCACTGCCACATCTGGCCAAGATACTGGCGGTATCTAAAAACCTGGAAATCAGCAGCCCCAAAGGCCACCTCCCTCCTAAGGGAAAAGGACCCCACGTGGTGATCCTAACCACCAACCATGCCCTGAAGTTGCAGGGTTCGCTCCATGGGCACACCAACCTCGAGTGAGGAGGCCCTCCAACTCCAACATCCAGAGAGATAACCGGGGGCAACAGGGCACCATGACGACTCGTGTGAACATCACTTGACCTGGAGTTTCTCTCATAAAACAACAAGAGTGTGTCCCAAAAGAGTAGACTACTGCTTGCAGGACATACTGCACCCAGAGGGGAGCTAATAATCTTGGCGGGGGAACCGTATATCACACTGTCACCATAGAAAAGCCTACAGACACCGTGATGATGGTGGCCAATGAGACCAGCTGGACTCCTGTTTACTTCAAAAGGCTGTTGACTCAGTGGCCATCATGGTCCTTGATCACCACTGACCCTGGACTGTCTGGGATTTGAGTGGGCAGGGCTCTGACACCTGGTGCTGTTTGTACATTAATTCAGGGACCTAATTGAAGAAAGCGCAGACTACTGGTCAGAGCATCTAGGCTGGCAGAAACGGTCAGCCTAAGGTGGCCGAACAAATGTGGGGCGGGGTGAAACAGGTTCCCACAGCGTCTCTGCACATCTCTTTCCTGGACCCTTAAAGGTCATTAGAATCTATAACACTTCCAATGCTGGTGCTCAGGTGGACGAGCAGGGAGGCAGGGGGCCTGGGGACAATCAACGTCACCTGGAGGCTGCTGGGGAGAAGCTCTGACCCTCGCCCCCGGGTATGAGGGCTCCCAACTCAGCACTCAGCAGTTACAGAAGAAGGGTCTGCACCCTCAGCACTCCAAGAATGAGGAACGGGACAAAAGGCAGAGGAGGGGTTTGTCCCCAGCAAAGCCCATTAAAAATCCCTGGGAGATAAAAATAGAATCTGGGCAATAAAGTCAAGTCTAACCTTTTTTATCCTTTGTGCTTTGTCTAATTTCATGTGCTCCTAGGGTCCCGCATGCAGAGGTTCCACACCCGGCACTTCAGACCAGATTTCCTAGTGCAGAATGGCTGGGACGACACCTCAGCTCCTGGGGCCCAGTGCAGACTCCGCGATATAGAGCCTGAGCTGCAGCCAACCCGGCCCTCGAGAGCTCCGCCCCCTCCCTCCCACTGACTCTGACAGGATCTCTACACAACAGCCCAGCCCACAGCCCACGGGGTAGTGCATGCTCTCACCTCTCCATTCTCTGATCAAAATATAAAGTTTCCTTTGCTTGTGAACCAAACTCAGTCTCGATCTGTTGGCCCCAATGACACTGGGCAGGGGGACACTTGTTGGGGTCCACTCTGGAGGATCAGTAACAGAAATTGAGACTATTGTAACCTCAATGAACAGATGTGTGAGCCAAACTGTAGTTAACATAGAACAGTGTATAAGGCTCGGGTAAAATAAGATGTTTCTAACACTTCCATTTGATATTTCCATCACTTTATTATAAGCAAGTTCAGTGAAAAGGTCTGTCTTATTTGTCAGGTCAATATTAGAGAAACGAAGTGATTTCTTTCCAAGGATGTACATCTAATAATCTTGGTTAAAGCTTCAATCTTGTTTTAAATGCTTTTCCATTGAAAATGATACCTCTCTTTCAGCTCCCCCATTTCTGAGAAGTATAAAATCTTATAATTTATTATTACCAAAGGGGAAAGGTGGGAGGAGGGATAAATTAACAGTTTGGGATTAACACATACACACTGCTATGTATAAAATAGATCATCAACAAGGAACTACTGTATAGCACAGGGAACTACACTCAACATTTTGCAATAACCTATAAGGGGAAATAATCTGGAAAAGAATAGATATTTTTATTGTCATTGTCATCTATCAATGACAGTTAAAGTGTAACCTAAGGGAAGCTGGTGGTGAGTGCTTCTGACCCTGAAGACTTCAATCGTCTAAAGTTTGGACTCTGCCTACTTCCCAAGGCCCTTAATGAACATATGTGTAGCCATAGCTTAAAAAATTCCCCAGTTTGGGTTTTGGGCAGACACTGATTTTGAAAAAGCCCTGGTGTTCTCCTTACATGAATGGGACTCTTCCTACTGCTAAAACATGTCTGTCACACACAGAGGATGGTATACCGTCTGATCGGGAAGAGTTTGGAAAAGGCATCTCATCTCCTCATCTCCTGGTGCTCGGGTTCACCCCTCCAGCGTCTTTACTAACAGTCTCCCCACTTGGAGATGTCAGCACTGTCAACATCCTGTTGCGTACAGTTTGGAATTTGTCCAGAGGATGAAGCGGAAGGATGAGGAACAATGAGAGACAAGTCCTAGGTGTTCAGACAGGCACATGTCACTCTAATTTCCAATCAGGAAGACGAATTGACCAAAGGCTAGGGTTGCCCATGGAAACAGTATAGGGCTTGAGGAAATCCCGCTGCTTTGTGGCCAGTTCCCATAAACGCAAGTTGAACAATGGAACTCAGGGGCAGTAAAATTCATGAAACTGCAGAGTTGAAAATATCCATCACTGAAAAATGTCTTGAGGAAAGTCAGAGAAAAGGACTTGTAAGCAAGGGAGAATGGCAGGAAAGGGATCTGAGGAGGTAGAAAGGACTCGCCATTAAGCACAAGAAAAGGAGCTGAACATTGCCAACATTGCAGTTGGCCAAAAAGGGTGTATGCGTTTTTTTCTGTATATATTCAAGAAAAGGGCATACACTTTTTTAGCCAAGCAAACAGGTGGGCACTGGAAGTCAATACTACAAAAGATATCACTTCGCATCAGTCAGAAGAGCCATCCTCATAAAGCGTAAACAACAGAAATGCAGGACAGGGCAAGGAGAAGAGGGAGCCCTGTGAGACTTATAGTGGAAATGTATATTGCCAACGGCCATTCTGGAGAAGTGTATTGTGTTTACTAAAGCATCTAAAAAATGAGCTACAGAGCATAGGGCAATTGCACTCATGGGCGTATATCTTGGGAAAAACAAAAATTGAGAGGACACAGGCACCCCAAAGTTTACCCCCTCTCTGTTTAAAAGATCCTCGACTAGGATATAACTTAAATGTCTCTGGAGGGAAAAAATGGATAGAGATGTGGTACTTAGGTAGAGTGGAATATTATTCAGCCTGGAAATCAATGAACTATGGCCAGTTGTAACAACTCCGGAGGAGTTACGTATGATCTTTCTAAGTGACATAATTCAAAAAGAAAAGACACATATCATAAGATATCACTTAAAGGTGGAATCCAAAATGGCTACACATGAAATAAATTACGAAACAAAAACATAGTCAAATATGTAGAAAACACGCATAAGGCTGCTAAACGGGAAAGGTGGGGAGGGGTGAGGCATCATCCAGGAGGTTGAAATTAGCAAAGATACCATTCCAAATACCAAACTGATAATCAACAAGGCCCACACGGTAGCTAAAAGAACTGCACTCAGCACACTCAAGTCACCGGAAAAGAATATATACGACTGGTAAGAATCTGAAAAAGAATTTACTGATGTCTCTTGTACGTGAATCAAGTGGATGTACAGCAGCAAGAAACAGAGCTTTGAAAATCAGCTGTAACCAATATAGTAATAAATTGAAAAAAATAAATGACAGAGAGACAGAGAAAACCTCTTACAACTTTTCCTCAGGGACGGTGATGCAACATGGATTGAACACATCTAGACCCACAGCAGGATGAGACATAAGGCTGGAAACTGTTTGCACTAAGAGAAATGTGAGGTTGGGTGAGGAAATGCACACCCTTTAAAGTAATACTACCTGGTACCCATTCAATGGGTCCCAAATCTGCAGGTTCAAGGGATCTTCCTACAGCTAAAACATGCATGGAAAACCCAGAGGACTGTACACCATGTGATCGGGAGATGTGTCTAAAATGCAGCTCATTTATCCTCTCCTGGTGCTCCTGTTCACCATTCTGGCCACGTTACTTAGAATCTCTCCACTTGGAGAATCAGCACATTTAAACTTCTGTTTCACACATTTTGCAAATTGTGAGGAGGATGAACGGGAAGAGGGGGAACCAATGAGAGAATAGTTGTAGGGGTTTGGATGGGCACATATCACTCTAATTTCCCATTAAGAATAAGAATTGAAAAAAGGCTCAGCCCACCTCGCCGGAGCCAAAATAGGTCCTGAAGCAATTCTGTGGGTTTGAGCCCAGCTCACAAAAGAGCAACTTAAGAAATGGAGCTCAGGGTCACTGCAATTCACAAACCTGCAGAGTTATAAATGAAAACTAACGTCCAAAAATATGTTGAGGTAAGGCAAAAAGAGGATCTGAATGCAAGACAGAATTGCAAGAAACAGATTTCAAGAGATAGATTGGACTCGTCTTTAAAGCACATGAAAAGCGGCAGAATTTCGACAATGATGCAGTTGGCCCAAAAGGGCGTATGCGTTTTTTCCTGATTATAACCAGGAAAAAACACATACGCACTTTATGGGCAACGAAGCAAGCAAGCAATGCAAATGTGCACAACAAAGAAGTCTCATTTCCCACTGGTCAAAAGGGCCATCCTAAAAATTTGTAAAAACCAGAAATGCAGGACAGGCCATGGAGAACAGGGAGCCTTTATACGCTGATGGGCAGTGTGTGAACTGCCGAGAGCCACTCTGGAGAAGTGTATGGTGGTTCCTAAATCATCTAGAAAACAGAGCTACAGAGCATAGGACACTTCCAATCATGGGAGTATATCTAGGGAAGTCTAAAAATCAACAAGACACAAGCACACCACAGTTTAGGGCTACTCTGTTTACAAGAACCTCAACTTCAGTACACCTTAAATATCCCAGGAAAGAGAACAATGGATAAAGAAGATGTGGTACTTATGTACAATGGAATATCTCTTCACCATGAAATCAATGTAATAAGGCTAGTAGAAGGATAAAGAGTGGATTTAGGTCCGATAATACTACTTGAAATAAGTCAAACAGAAAAAGAAATATATCATAAGATATCACTTATAGAGGGAGGGTAAATATGGCTGCACAAGAAATGAATTACAGAACAGAACAGTGTCTCACATTTAGAAAACACACTTATGTCAGCTTAAGGGGAAAGAGAGGTGGGGTGATGCATAAAACCAGAGTTTGAAATTAGCACAGATACCGTTCAATAAACCAAATAGATATTAGACAAGATCTACACCTTGCTCAATGAACTGGCCTCAACACACCTTATAAACCACAGAGAAATATATCTGAGTAATAAGAATCTTAAAATCCATGTATTGGGCTTCCCTGGTGGCAGAGTGGTTGAGAGTCCGCCTGCCGATGCAGGGGACGCGGGTTCGTGCCCTGGTCCGGGAGGATCCCATGTGCCGCGGAGTGGCTGGGCCCGTGAGCCATGGCCGCTGAGCCTGCGCGTCCGGAGCCTGTGCTCCGCGGCGGGAGAGGCCACAACAGTGAGAGGCCCACGTATCGCAAAAGAAAAAAAAAAATCCATGTATTGATATATCTCCATAAGGGAATCAAGTGTGTGCAGAGCGGCACAAACACAGCAGTCAAAATGAGCTAAACCCCATTATAGAAATAAATTTTAAAAACAAAACGCAGAAACAATGAAAGAGAGAAAAATTCTTACAAAATTTGCTCAGGGGCTGTGATGCAACCTGGATTGACCACATATAAACCCACAGCTGGATAACACATAAGGCTGGACACTTGGGGCTGAGAGGATTGGTGAGTTTTGGTGAGCAACTGCCAAAAGTTTAATGCAATACTTCATGCTACTCATTCCAAGGGTCCCAACAATCCAGGTTGAAGGGAATCTTCCTACAGCTAAACCATGCTTGGGAAACCCAGCGACTGGTATACCATATGATCGGGAAAGGTTTCTAAAACGCACCTCATTTTTCCTCTCCTGGGGCTCTGGATCGACATTCC
Organism: Orcinus orca; assembly: GCF_937001465.1. Classification (NCBI taxonomy): domain Eukaryota; kingdom Metazoa; phylum Chordata; class Mammalia; order Artiodactyla; family Delphinidae; genus Orcinus; species Orcinus orca. The sequence goes on from NW_026043893.1 coordinate 51,779, forward strand.
AGCTGCTTTACTAACAACATCCTCACATGGAGAGTCAATGCCTTTAAGTTCTGGTATCGCACAGTCTGCAGTTAGTGCGGAGGATGAATGGGAATAGGGGGAACCAGTGAGAAACAAGCTGTAGCGGTTACAATGGGCACATGTCACTCTAATTTCACATCAGTAAGAAGAATAAACCAAAGGCACAGCAAGGTGCCCCAGAAGAAGAATAGGGCCTGAAGGAATCCTGTGGTTATGAGGCAAGATCACAAAAATATGAGCTGAAAAATGGAGCTAAGGGCCACTGCAATTCAAAAACGTGCAGAGTTATAAAGGCCAACTATTTTCAAAAAATATATTGAGGTAAGGCTATGAAGAGGCATTGAAAGCAAGGCAGAATTGCAGGAAACCTATTTCAGGAGGTAGACTGGAATTGCATTTAAAGCATAGGAAAAGAGGCAGAACGTCCACAATGATGCACTTGGCCAAAAAGGGCGTATGCGTTTTTTCCTGAATATACTCAACGAAATGGACTCAACACCCCATATTAAACGTCTAAGAATGTACCTGACTAGTAAGTATCTTAAAACCTATGGATTGCTATTTCTCTGAAAGAGAATCAAGCATGTGTACAGGGGCATAAATGCAACAGTGATAGGATTGGAGAGGTTCCGTGAGCAAACAAAGACCCTTTGAACTCATATTGCACGGTAGCTATTCCACGGGTCTCAACTCTCCAGGTTTAAGGGATTGTTCCTTCAGCTAAAACATGCATGTGGAACTCAGAGTATGATCAACCGTGAGATCGGGAGACATGTTCCAATATGTCTCAGTTCTCGTCCCCTGGTACTCGGGTGCAACATTCCAGACGCTTAACTAACACTCTCCCGACTTGGAGAGTCAGTGCCTTTAACCTCCTGTTTGGCCCAGTTTGCAATTTCTGCGGAAGATGAACAGGAATAGGGAGAACCAATGAGAGACTAGCTGGAAGTGTCTGGATGGGCAAATTTAACTCTCACTTCTCACCAGGAAGAGGAATTAACCAAAGGCTCAGCGTGCCGTGCCGGAACCAGATTAGGGCCTGAAGCAATCCTGCGGAGTTGCGGCCAGCTCACAAGAAAGCGAGTTGAAGAAAGGAGCTCAGGGGCACTGTAATTCACAAACCTGCAGAGTTATAAATGACAGCTATCGTCCAAAAATATACTGAAGTAAGGCTGCCAAGATGACTTGAAAGCGGGGCAGAATTGCAGGAAACCGATTTCAGGAGGTACACTGGAATTGCATTTAAAGCATAGGAAAAGATGCAGAACGTCCACAATGATGCACTTGGCCAAAAAGGGCGTATGTGTTTTTTCCTGAGTATATTCAGGACAAAACGCATACGCCCTTTTTGGCCAACCAAGCAAGCTTGCAAAGGAAATCTGCACTACAATGAAGTCTCACTTCCCCCCGGTCAAAAGGGCCATCTGAAAAAAGTGTAAAATCCAGAAAGGCAGGACAGGCCATGGAGAACTGAGAGCCTTGTTATGCTGATGGGCGGGATGTAAATTGCCAACAGCCACTCCGGAGAAGTGTATGGCGTTTCCTGAAACATCTAAAAAACAAAGCAACAGTGCCTAGGGCACTTCCACTTATGGTCCTATAGCTTAGGGAAATTAAAATCAAAAAGACACAGCCACCCCAAAGTTTGGGACGGCTGTGTTTACAAGAACCTCGTTTACGGTACAAGTTCAATATCGCAGATAGTGAAAAATGGATAAAGATATGTTGGTACTTACGTACAATGCAATATCACTCAGCAATGAAATCTATGTCATCAGGCCCGTAGCAGCATAATGAGTGGATTCAGGTATGATGATTCTAACTGAAATAAATCACACAGAAACAAAAACATCATAAGACATCACTAATACACGGAATGTAAACTTGGCTACACAGGAACTGGATTACAAAACAGAACAGGGTGTCAAATGTAGAAAACCAACTTATGCTTCCTTAAGGGGAAAGGTGAGTTGGGGTGCTGCATAAAACCAGAGACTGAAATGAGCACAGATAATGTTCCTTAAGCCAAATATGGAATAGACAAGAGCTACTCCTTGCTCAACGAAATGGACTCAACACCCCATATTAAACGCCTAAGAATGCCCCTGACTACTAAGTATCTTAAAACCTCTGGATTGCTATGTCTCCGAAAGAGAATCAAGCGTCTGTACAGGGGCATAAACACAGCAGTGATAGGATTGGAGAGGTTCGGTGAGCAAATGAAGACCCTTTGAAGTCATATTGCATGGTACCCATTCCACGGGTCTCAACTCTCCAGGATTAAGGGATTCTTCCTTCAGCTAAAACATGCATGTGGAACCCAGAGTATGATCAACCATGTGATCGGGAGATGTGTTCAAATATGTCTCAGTTTTCATCCCCTGGTACTCGGGTGCAATATTCCAGACACTTTACTAACACTCTCCTGACTTGGAGAGTCAGTGCCTTTAACCTCCTGTTTGGCCCAGTTTGCAATTTCTGCGGAAGATGAACAGGAATAGGGAGAACCAATGAGAGACTAGCTGGAGGTGTCTGGACGGGCAAATTTAACTCTCATTTCCCACCAGGAAGAGGAATTAACCAAAGGCTCAGGGTGCCGTGCCGGAACCAGATTAGGGCCTGAAGCAATCCTGCGGTGTTGCGGCCAGCTCACAAGAAAGCGAGTTGAAGAAAGGAGTTCAGGGGCACTGTAATTCACAAAGCTGCAGAGTTATAAATGACAGCTATCGTCCAAAAATATACTGAAGTAAGGCTGCCAAGAGGACTTGAAAGTGGGGCAGAATTGCAGGAAACCGATTTCAGGAGGTAGACTGGAATTGCATTTAAAGCATAGGAAAAGAGGCAGAACGTCCACAATGATGCACTTGGCCAAAAAGGGCGTATGCGGTTTTTCCTGAATATATTCAGGAAAAAACACATACGCCCTTTTTGGCCAAGCAAGCAATCTTGCAAAGGAAATCTGCACTACAATGAAGTCTCACTTCCCCCCGGTCAAAAGGGCCATCTGAAAAAAGTGTAAAATCCAGAAAGGCAGGACAGGCCATGGAGAACTGGGAGCCTTGTTGTGCTGATGGGCGGGATGTAAATTGCCAACAGCCACTCGGGAGAAGTGTATGGTGTTTCCTGAAACATCTAAAAAACAAAGCAACAGAGCCTAGGGCACTTCCACTTATGGTCCTATAGCTTAGGGAAATTAAAATCAAAAAGACACAGCCACGCCAAAGTTTGGGACGGCTCTGTTTACAAGAACCTCCTTTACGGTACAAGTTCAATATCGCAGAAAGTGAAAACTGGATAAAGAAGTTGTGGTACTTACGTACACTGCAATATCACTCAGCAATGAAATCTATGTCATCAGGCCCGTAGCAGCATAATGAGTGGATTCAGGTATGATGATTCTAACTGAAATAAATCACACAGAAACAAAAACATCATAAGACATCACTAATACACGGAATGTAAACTTGGCTACACAGGAACTGAATTACAAAACAGAACAGGGTCTCAAATGTAGAAAACCAACTTATGCTTGCTTAAGGGGAAAGGTGAGTTGGGGTGCTGCATAAAACCAGAGACTGAAATGAGCACAGATAAAGTTCCTTAAGCCAAATATGGAATAGACAAGAGCTACTCCTTGCTCAATGAAATGGACTCAACACCCCATATTAAACGCCTAAGAATGTACCTGACTAGTAAGTATCTTAAAACCTATGGATTGCTATGTCTCTGAAACAGAATCAAGCATGTGTACAGGGGCATAAACGCAGCAGTGATAGGATTGGAGAGGTTCGGTGAGCAAATGAAGACCCTTTGAAGTCATATTACATGGTACCCGTTCCACGGGTCTCAACTCTCCAGGTTTAAGGGATTCTTCCTTCAGCTAAAGCATGCATGTGGAACCCAGAGTATGATCAACCGTGTGATCGGGAGACGTTTTCCAATATGTCTCAGTTCTCATCCCCGGGTACTCGGGTGCAACATTCCAGATGCTTTACTAACACTCTCCCGAGTTGGAGAGTGAGTGCCTTTAACCTCCTGTTTGGCCCAGTTTGCAATTTCTGCGGAAGATGAACAGGAATAGGGAGAACCAATGAGAGACTAGCTGGAGGTGTCTGGACAGGCAAATTTAACTCTCATTTCCCACCAGGTAGAGGAATTATCCAAAGGCTCAGCATGCCGTGCCGGAACCAGATTAGGGCCTGAAGCAATCCTGCGGTGTTGCGGCCAGCTCACAAGAAAGCGAGTTGAAGAAAGGCGCTCAGGGGCACTGTAATTCACACACCTGCAGAGTTATAAATGACAGCTATCGTCCAAAAATATACTGAAGTAAGGTTGCCAAGAGGACTTGAAAGTGGGGCAGAATTGCAGGATACCAATTTCAGGAGGTACACTGGAATTGCATTTAAAGCATAGGAAAAGAGGCAGAACGTCGACAATGATGCACTTGGCCAAAAAGGGCATATGCGTTTTTTCCTGAATATATTCAGGAAAAAACGCATATGCCCTTTTTGGCCAACCAAGCAAGCTTGCAAAGGAAATCTGCACTACAATGAGGTCTCACTTCCCCCTGGTCAAAAGTGCCATCTGAAAAAAGTGTAAAATCCAGAAAGGCAGGACAGGCCATGGAGAACTGGGAGCCTTGTTATGCTGATGGGTGGGATGTAAATTGCCAACAGCCACTCAGGAGAAGTGTATGGTGTTTCCTGAAACATCTAAAAAACAAAGCAACAGAGCCTAGGGCATTTCCTCATATGGTCCTATAGCTTAGGGAAATTAAAATCAAAAAGACACAGCCACCCCAAAATTTGGGACGGCTCTGTTTACAAGAACCTCGTTTATGGTACAAGTTCAATATCGCAGAAAGTGAAAAATGGATAAAGAATTTGTGCTACTTACGTACAATGCAATATCACTCAGCAATGAAATCTATGTCATCAGGCCTGTAGCAGCATAGTGAGTGGATTCAGGTATGACGATTCTAACTGAAATAAGTCACACAGAAAAAGAAACATCATAAGATATCACTAATACACGGAATGTAAACTTGGCTACACAGAAAGTGAATTACAAAAAAGAACAGGGTCTCAAATTTAGAAAACCAACTTATGCTTGCTTAAGGGGAAAGGTGAGTTGGGGTGCTGCATAAAACCAGAGATTGAAATGAGCACAGATAAAGTTCCTTAAGACAAATATGTAATAGACAAGAGCTACTCCTTGCTCAACGAAATGGACTCAAAACCCCATATTAAACGCCTAATAATGTACCAGACTAGTCAGTATCTTAAAACCTATGGATTGCTATGTCTCTGAAAGAGAATCAAGCGTGAGTACAGGGGCATAAACGCAGCAGTGAGAGGATTGGAGAGGTTCGGTGTGCAAATGAAGACCCTTTGAAGTCATATTGCATGGTACCCATTCCACGGGTCTCAACTCTCCAGGTTTAAGGGATTCTTCCTTCAGCTAAAACACGCATGTGGAACCCAGAGTATGATCAACCGTGTGATCGGGAGACGTGTTCAAATATGTCTCAGTTTTCGACCCCTGGTACTCGGGTGCAACTTTTCAGACGCTGTACTAACACTCTCCCGACTTGGAGAGTCAGTGCCTTTAACCTCCTGTTTGGCCCAGTTTGCAATTTCTGCGGAAGATGAACAGGAATAGGGAGAACCAATGAGAGACTAGCTGGAGGTGTCTGGACGGGCAAATTTAACTCTCATTTCCCACCAGGAAGAGGAATTAACCAACGGCTCACCGTGCCATGCCAGAACAAGATTAGGGCCTGAAGCAATCCTGCGGTGTTGCTGCCAGCTCACAAGAAGGCGAGTTGAAGAAAGGAGCTCAGGGGCACTGTAATTCACAAACCTGCAGAGTTATAAATGACAGCTATCGTCCAAAAATATACTGAAGTAAGGCTGCCAAGAGGACTTGAAAGCGGGGCAGAATTGCAGGAAACCGATTTCAGGAGGTACACTGGAATTGCATTTAAAGCATAGGAAAAGAGGCAGAACGTCGACAATGATGCACTTGGCCAAAAAGGGCATATGCGTTTTTTCCTGAATATATTCAGGAAAAAACGCATATGCCCTTTTTGGCCAACCAAGCAAGCTTGCAAAGGAAATCTGCACTACAATGAAGTCTCACTTCCCCCTGGTCAAAAGTGCCATCTGAAAAAAGTGTAAAATCCAGAAAGGCAGGACAGGCCATGGAGAACTGGGAGCCTTGTTGTGCTGATGGGCGGGATGTAAATTGCCAACAGCCACTCGGGAGAAGTGTATGGTGTTTCCTGAAACATCTAAAAAACAAAGCAACAGAGCCTAGGGCACTTCCACTTATGGTCCTATAGCTTAGGGAAATTAAAATCAAAAAGACACAGCCACGCCAAAGTTTGGGACGGCTCTGTTTACAAGAACCTCCTTTACGGTACAAGTTCAATATCGCAGAAAGTGAAAACTGGATAAAGAAGTTGTGGTACTTACGTACACTGCAATATCACTCAGCAATGAAATCTATGTCATCAGGCCCGTAGCAGCATAATGAGTGGATTCAGGTATGATGATTCTAACTGAAATAAATCACACAGAAACAAAAACATCATAAGACATCACTAATACACGGAATGTAAACTTGGCTACACAGGAACTGAATTACAAAACAGAACAGGGTCTCAAATGTAGAAAACCAACTTATGCTTGCTTAAGGGGAAAGGTGAGTTGGGGTGCTGCATAAAACCAGAGACTGAAATGAGCACAGATAAAGTTCCTTAAGCCAAATATGGAATAGACAAGAGCTACTCCTTGCTCAATGAAATGGACTCAACACCCCATATTAAACGCCTAAGAATGTACCTGACTAGTAAGTATCTTAAAACCTATGGATTGCTATGTCTCTGAAACAGAATCAAGCATGTGTACAGGGGCATAAACGCAGCAGTGATAGGATTGGAGAGGTTCGGTGAGCAAATGAAGACCCTTTGAAGTCATATTACATGGTACCCGTTCCACGGGTCTCAACTCTCCAGGTTTAAGGGATTCTTCCTTCAGCTAAAGCATGCATGTGGAACCCAGAGTATGATCAACCGTGTGATCGGGAGACGTTTTCCAATATGTCTCAGTTCTCATCCCCGGGTACTCGGGTGCAACATTCCAGATGCTTTACTAACACTCTCCCGAGTTGGAGAGTGAGTGCCTTTAACCTCCTGTTTGGCCCAGTTTGCAATTTCTGCGGAAGATGAACAGGAATAGGGAGAACCAATGAGAGACTAGCTGGAGGTGTCTGGACAGGCAAATTTAACTCTCATTTCCCACCAGGTAGAGGAATTATCCAAAGGCTCAGCATGCCGTGCCGGAACCAGATTAGGGCCTGAAGCAATCCTGCGGTGTTGCGGCCAGCTCACAAGAAAGCGAGTTGAAGAAAGGCGCTCAGGGGCACTGTAATTCACACACCTGCAGAGTTATAAATGACAGCTATCGTCCAAAAATATACTGAAGTAAGGTTGCCAAGAGGACTTGAAAGTGGGGCAGAATTGCAGGATACCAATTTCAGGAGGTACACTGGAATTGCATTTAAAGCATAGGAAAAGAGGCAGAACGTCGACAATGATGCACTTGGCCAAAAAGGGCATATGCGTTTTTTCCTGAATATATTCAGGAAAAAACGCATATGCCCTTTTTGGCCAACCAAGCAAGCTTGCAAAGGAAATCTGCACTACAATGAGGTCTCACTTCCCCCTGGTCAAAAGTGCCATCTGAAAAAAGTGTAAAATCCAGAAAGGCAGGACAGGCCATGGAGAACTGGGAGCCTTGTTATGCTGATGGGTGGGATGTAAATTGCCAACAGCCACTCAGGAGAAGTGTATGGTGTTTCCTGAAACATCTAAAAAACAAAGCAACAGAGCCTAGGGCATTTCCTCATATGGTCCTATAGCTTAGGGAAATTAAAATCAAAAAGACACAGCCACCCCAAAATTTGGGACGGCTCTGTTTACAAGAACCTCGTTTATGGTACAAGTTCAATATCGCAGAAAGTGAAAAATGGATAAAGAATTTGTGCTACTTACGTACAATGCAATATCACTCAGCAATGAAATCTATGTCATCAGGCCTGTAGCAGCATAGTGAGTGGATTCAGGTATGACGATTCTAACTGAAATAAGTCACACAGAAAAAGAAACATCATAAGATATCACTAATACACGGAATGTAAACTTGGCTACACAGAAAGTGAATTACAAAAAAGAACAGGGTCTCAAATTTAGAAAACCAACTTATGCTTGCTTAAGGGGAAAGGTGAGTTGGGGTGCTGCATAAAACCAGAGATTGAAATGAGCACAGATAAAGTTCCTTAAGACAAATATGTAATAGACAAGAGCTACTCCTTGCTCAACGAAATGGACTCAAAACCCCATATTAAACGCCTAATAATGTACCAGACTAGTCAGTATCTTAAAACCTATGGATTGCTATGTCTCTGAAAGAGAATCAAGCGTGAGTACAGGGGCATAAACGCAGCAGTGAGAGGATTGGAGAGGTTCGGTGTGCAAATGAAGACCCTTTGAAGTCATATTGCATGGTACCCATTCCACGGGTCTCAACTCTCCAGGTTTAAGGGATTCTTCCTTCAGCTAAAACACGCATGTGGAACCCAGAGTATGATCAACCGTGTGATCGGGAGACGTGTTCAAATATGTCTCAGTTTTCGACCCCTGGTACTCGGGTGCAACTTTTCAGACGCTGTACTAACACTCTCCCGACTTGGAGAGTCAGTGCCTTTAACCTCCTGTTTGGCCCAGTTTGCAATTTCTGCGGAAGATGAACAGGAATAGGGAGAACCAATGAGAGACTAGCTGGAGGTGTCTGGACGGGCAAATTTAACTCTCATTTCCCACCAGGAAGAGGAATTAACCAACGGCTCACCGTGCCATGCCAGAACAAGATTAGGGCCTGAAGCAATCCTGCGGTGTTGCTGCCAGCTCACAAGAAGGCGAGTTGAAGAAAGGAGCTCAGGGGCACTGTAATTCACAAACCTGCAGAGTTATAAATGACAGCTATCGTCCAAAAATATACTGAAGTAAGGCTGCCAAGAGGACTTGAAAGCGGGGCAGAATTGCAGGAAACCGATTTCAGGAGGTACACTGGAATTGCATTTAAAGCATAGGAAAAGAGGCAGAACGTCGACAATGATGCACTTGGCCAAAAAGGGCATATGCGTTTTTTCCTGAATATATTCAGGAAAAAACGCATATGCCCTTTTTGGCCAACCAAGCAAGCTTGCAAAGGAAATCTGCACTACAATGAAGTCTCACTTCCCCCTGGTCAAAAGTGCCATCTGAAAAAAGTGTAAAATCCAGAAAGGCAGGACAGGCCATGGAGAACTGGGAGCCTTGTTATGCTGATGGGCGGGATGTAAATTGCCAACAGCCACTCGGGAGAAGTGTATGGTGTTTCCTGAAACATCTAAAAAACAAAGCAACAGAGCCTAGGGCACTTCCTCATATGGTCCTATAGCTTAGGGAAATTAAAATCAAAAAGACACAGCCACCCCAAAGTTTGGGACGGCTCTGTTTACAAGAACCTCGTTTACGGTACAAGTTCAATTTCGCAGAAAGTGAAAAATGGATAAAGAATTTGTGGTACTTACGTACAATGCAATATCACTCAGCAATGAAATCTATGTCATCAGGCCCGTAGCAGCATAATGAGTGGATTCAGGTATGATGATTCTAACTGAAATAAGTCACACAGAAAAAGAAACATCATAAGATATCACTAATACACGGAATGTAAACTTGGCTACACAGGAACTGGATTACAAAACAGAACAGGTTCTCAAATTTAGAAAAACAACTTATGCTTGCTTAAGGGGAAAGGTGAGTTGGGGTGCTGCATAAAACCAGAGATTGAAATGAGCACAGATAAAGTTCCTTAAGCCAAATATGTAATAGACAAGAGCTACTCCTTGCTCAACGAAATGGACTCAACACCCCATATTAAACGCCTAAGAATGTACCTGACTAGTAAGTATCTTAAAACCTATGGATTGCTATGTCTCTGAAAGAGAATCAAGCATGTGTACAGGGGCATAAACGCAGCAGTGATAGGATTGGAGAGGTTCGGTGAGCAAATGAAGACCCTTTGAAGTCATATTACATGGTACCCGTTCCACGGGTCTCAACTCTCCAGGTTTAAGGGATTCTTCCTTCAGCTAAAGCATGCATGTGGAACCCAGAGTATGATCAACCGTGTGATCGGGAGACGTGTTCCAATATGTCTCAGTTCTCGTCCCCGGGTACTCGGGTGCAACATTCCAGATGCTTTACTAACACTCTCCCGAGTTGGAGAGTGAGTTCCTTTAACCTCCTGTTTGGCCCAGTTTGCAATTTCTGCGGAAGATGAACAGGAATAGGGAGAACCAATGAGAGACTAGCTGGAGGTGTCTGGACAGGCAAATTTAACTCTCATTTCCCACCAGGTAGAGGAATTATCCAAAGGCTCAGCGTGCCGTGCCGGAACCAGATTAGGGCCTGAAGCAATCCTGCGGTGTTGCGGCCAGCTCACAAGAAAGCGAGTTGAAGAAAGGCGCTCAGGGGCACTGTAATTCACACACCTGCAGAGTTATAAATGACAGCTATCGTCCAAAAATATACTGAAGTAAGGTTGCCAAGAGGACTTGAAAGTGGGGCAGAATTGCAGGATACCAATTTCAGGAGGTACACTGGAATTGCATTTAAAGCATAGGAAAAGAGGCAGAACGTCGACAATGATGCACTTGGCCAAAAAGGGCATATGCGTTTTTTCCTGAATATATTCAGGAAAAAACGCATATGCCCTTTTTGGCCAACCAAGCAAGCTTGCAAAGGAAATCTGCACTACAATGAAGTCTCACTTCCCCCTAGTCAAAAGTGCCATCTGAAAAAAGTGTAAAATCCAGAAAGGCAGGACAGGCCATGGAGAACTGGGAGCCTTGTTATGCTGAAGGGTGGGATGTAAATTGCCAACAGCCACTGGGGAGAAGTGTATGGTGTTTCCTGAAACATCTAAAAAACAAAGCAACAGAGCCTAGGGCACTTCCTCATATGGTCCTATAGCTTAGGGAAATTAAAATCAAAAAGACACAGCCACCCCAAAGTTTGGGACGGCTCTGTTTACAAGAACCTCGTTTATGGTACAAGTTCAATATCGCAGAAAGTGAAAAATGGATAAAGAATTTGTGGTACTTACGTACAATGCAATATCACTCAGCAATGAAATCTATGTCATCAGGCCTGTAGCAGCATAGTGAGTGGATTCAGGTATGACGATTCTAACTGAAATAAGTCACACAGAAAAAGAAACATCATAAGATATCACTAATACACGGAATGTAAACTTGGCTACACAGAAAGTGAATTACAAAAAAGAACAGGGTCTCAAATTTAGAAAACCAACTTATGCTTGCTTCAGGGGAAAGGTGAGTTGGGGTGCTGCATAAAACCAGAGATTGAAATGAGCACAGATAAAGTTCCTTAAGACAAATATGTAATAGACAAGAGCTACTCCTTGCTCAACGAAATGGACTCAAAACCCCATATTAAACGCCTAATAATGTACCAGACTAGTCAGTATCTTAAAACCTATGGATTGCTATGTCTCTGAAAGAGAATCAAGCGTGAGTACAGGGGCATAAACGCAGTAGTGAGAGGATTGGAGAGGTTCGGTGTGCAAATGAAGACCCTTTGAAGTCATATTGCATGGTACCCATTCCACGGGTCTCAACTCTCCAGGTTTAAGGGATTCTTCCTTCAGCTAAAACATGCATGTGGAACCCAGAGTATGATCAACCGTGTGATCGGGAGATGTGTTCAAATATGTCTCAGTTTTTGACCCCTGGTACTCGGTGCAACTTTTCAGATGCTTTACTAACACTCTCCCGACTTGGAGAGTCAGTGCCTTTAACCTCCTGTTTGGCCCAGTTTGCAATTTCTGCGGAAGATGAACAGGAATAGGGAGAACCAATGAGAGACTAGCTGGAGGTGTCTGGACGGGCAAATTTAACTCTCATTTCCCACCAGGAAGAGGAATTAACCAAAGGCTCAGCGTGCCGTGCCGGAAGCAGATTAGGGCCTGAAGCAATCCTGCGGTGTTGCGGCCAGCTCACAAGAAAGCGAGTTGAAGAAAGGAGCTCAGGGGCACTGTAATTCACACACCTGCAGAGTTATAAATGACAGCTATCGTCCAAAAATATACTGAAGTAAGGCTGCCAAGAGGACTTGAAAGTGGGGCAGAATTGCAGGATACCAATTTCAGGAGGTACACTGGAATTGCATTTAAAGCATAGGAAAAGAGGCAGAACGTCGACAATGATGCCCTTGGCCAAAAAGGGCATATGCGTTTTTTCCTGAATATATTCAGGAAAAAACGCATATGCCCTTTTTGGCCAACCAAGCAAGCTTGCAAAGGAAATCTGCACTACAATGAAGTCTCACTTCTCCCTGGTCAAAAGTGCCATCTGAAAAAAGTGTAAAATCCAGAAAGGCAGGACAGGCCATGGAGAACTGGGAGCCATGTTATGCTGAAGGGTGGGATGTAAATTGCCAACAGCCACTCGGGAGAAGTGTATGGTGTTTCCTGAAACATCTAAAAAACAAAGCAACAGAGCCTAGGGCACTTCCACTTATGGTCCTATAGCTTAGGGAAATTAAAATCAAAAAGACACAGCCACCCCAAAGTTTGGGACGGCTCTGTTTACAAGAACCTCGTTTATGGTACAAGTTCAATATCGCAGAAAGTGAAAAATGGATAAAGAATTTGTGCTACTTACGTACAATGCAATATCACTCAGCAATGAAATCTATGTCATCAGGCCTGTAGCAGCATAGTGAGTGGATTCAGGTATGATGATTCTAACTGAAATAAGTCACACAGAAAAAGAAACATCATAAGATATCACTAATACACGGAATGTAAACTTGGCTACACAGAAACTGAATTACAAAAAAGAACAGGGTCTCAAATTTAGAAAACCAACTTATGCTTGCTTAAGGGGAAAGGTGAGTTGGGGTGCTGCATAAAACCAGAGATTGAAATGAGCACAGATAAAGTTCCTTAAGACAAATATGTAATAGACAAGAGCTACTCCTTGCTCAACGAAATGGACTCAAAACCCCATATTAAACGCCTAATAATGTACCAGACTAGTCAGTATCTTAAAACCTATGGATTGCTATGTCTCTGAAAGAGAATCAAGCGTGAGTACAGGGGCATAAACGCAGCAGTGAGAGGATTGGAGAGGTTCGGTGTGCAAATGAAGACCCTTTGAAGTCATATTGCATGGTACCCATTCCACGGGTCTCAACTCTCCAGGTTTAAGGGATTCTTCCTTCAGCTAAAACATGCATGTGGAACCCAGAGTATGATCAACCGTGTGATCGGGAGACGTTTTCAAATATGTCTCAGTTTTCGACCCCTGGTACTCGGGTGCAACATTCCAGACGCTTTACTAACACTCTCCCGTCTTGGAGAGTCAGTGCCTTTAACCTCCTGTTTGGCCCAGTTTGCAATTTCTGCGGAAGATGAACAGGAATAGGGAGAACCAATGAGAGACTAGCTGGAGGTGTCTGGACGGGCAAATTTAACTCTCATTTCCCACCAGGAAGAGGAATTAACCAACGGCTCACCGTGCCATGCCAGAACAAGATTAGGGCCTGAAGCAATCCTGCGGTGTTGCTGCCAGCTCACAAGAAGGCGAGTTGAAGAAAGGAGCTCAGGGGCACTGTAATTCACAAACCTGCAGAGTTATAAATGACAGCTATCGTCCAAAAATATACTGAAGTAAGGCTGCCAAGAGGACTTGAAAGCGGGGCAGAATTGCAGGAAACCGATTTCAGGAGGTGGACTGGAATTGCATTTAAAGCATAGGAAAAGAGGCAGAACGTCCACAATGATGCACTTGGCCAAAAAGGGCGTATGCGTTTTTTCCTGAATATATTCAGGAAAAAACGCATACGCACTTTTTGGCCAACCAAGCAAGCTTGCAAAGGAAATCTGCACTACAATGAAGTCTCACTTCCCCCCGGTCAAGAGGGCCATCTGAAAAAAGTGTAAAATCCAGAAAGGCAGGACAGGCCATGGAGAACTGGGAGCCTTGTTATGCTGATGGGCGGGATGTAAATTGCCAACAGCCACTGGGGAGAAGTGTATGGTGTTTCCTGAAACATCTAAAAAACAAAGCAACAGAGCCTAGGGCACTTCCTCCTATGGTCCTATAGCTTAGGGAAATTAAAATCTAAAAGACACAGCCACCCCAAAGTTTGGGACGACTCTGTTTACAAGAACCTCGTTTACGGTACAAGTTCAATATTGCAGAAAGTGAAAAATGGATAAAGAAGTTTTGGTACTTATGTACAATGCAATATCACTCAGCAATGAAATCTATGTCATCAGGCCCGTAGCAGCATAATGAGTGGATTCAGGTATGATGATTCTAACTGAAATAAGTCACACAGAAAAAGAAACATCATAAGATACCAGTAATACACGGAATGTAAACTTGGCAATACAGGAACTGAATTACAAAACAGAACAGGGTCTCATATTTAGAAAACCAACATATGCTTGCTTAAGGGGAAAGGTGAGTTGGGGTGCTGCATAAAGCCAGAGATTGAAATGAGTACAGATAAAATTCCTTAAGCCAATTATGTAATAGACAAGAGCTACTCCTTGCTCAATGAAATGGACTCAAAACCCCATATTAAACGCCTAAGAATGTACATGACTAGTAAGCATCTTAAAACCTATGGATTGCTATGTCTCCGAAAGAGAATCAAGCGTGTGTACAGGGGCATAAACGCAGCAGTGATAGGATTGGAGAGGTTCGCTGAGCAAACGAAGACCCTTTGAAGTCATATTGCATGGTACCCATTCCACGGGTCTCAACTCTCCAGGTTTAAGGGATTCTTCCTTCAGCTGAAACATGCATGTGGAACCCAGAGTATGATCAACCGTGTGATCGGGAGATGTCTTCAAATATGTCTCTGTTCTCGTCCCCTGGTACTCGGGTGCAACAGTCCAGAAGCTTTACTAACACTCTCCCGACTTGGAGAGTCAGTGACTTTAACTTCCTGTTTGGCCCAGTTTGCAATTTCTACGGAAAATGAACAGGAATAGGGAGAACCAATGAGAGACTAGCTGGAGGTGTCTGGACGGGCAAATTTAACTCTCATTTCCCACCAGGAAGAGGAATTAACCAAAGGCTCAGCGTGCCATGCCGGAACAAGATTAGGGCCTGAAGCAATCCTGCGGTGTTGCGGCCAGCTCACAAGAAAGCGAGTTGAAGAAAGGAGCTCAGGGGCACTGTAATTCAAAAACCTGCAGAGTTATAAATGACAGCTATCGTCCAAAAGTATACTGAAGTAAGGCTGCCAAGAGGACTTGAAAGCGGGGCAGAATTGCAGGAAACCGATTTCAGGAGGTAGACTGGAATTGCATTTAAAGAATAGGAAAAGAGGCAGAGCGTCGACAATGATGCACTTGGCCAAAAAGGGCGTATGTGTTTTTTCCTGAATATATTCAGGAAAAAACTCATACGCCCTTTTTGGCCAACCAAGCAAGCTTGCAAAGGAAATCTGCACTACAATGAAGTCTCACTTCCCCCCGGTCAAAAGGGCCATCTGAAAAATGTGTAAAATCCAGAAAGGCAGGACAGGCCATGGAGAACTGGGAGCCTTGTTATGCTGATGGGCGGGATGTAAATTGCCAACAGCCACTGGGGAGAAGTGTATGGTGTTTCCTGAAACATCTAAGAAACAAAGCAACAGAGCCTAGGGCACTTCCACTTATGGTCCTATAGCTTAGGGAAATTAAAATCAAAAAGACACAGCCACCCCAAAGTTTGGGATGGCTCTGTTTACAAGAACCTTGTTTACGGTACAAGTACAATATCACAGAAAGTGAAAAATGGATAAAGAATTTGTGCTACTTACGTACAATGCAATATCACTCAGCAATGAAATCTATGTCATCAGGCCTGTAGCAGCATAGTGAGTGGATTCAGGTATGACGATTCTAACTGAAATAAGTCACACAGAAAAAGAAACATCATAAGATATCACTAATACACGGAATGTAAACTTGGCTACACAGAAAGTGAATTACAAAAAAGAACAGGGTCTCAAATTTAGAAAACCAACTTATGCTTGCTTAAGGGGAAAGGTGAGTTGGGGTGCTGCATAAAACCAGAGATTGAAATGAGCACAGATAAAGTTCCTTAAGACAAATATGTAATAGACAAGAGCTACTCCTTGCTCAACGAAATGGACTCAAAACCCCATATTAAACGCCTAATAATGTACCAGACTAGTCAGTATCTTAAAACCTATGGATTGCTATGTCTCTGAAAGAGAATCAAGCGTGAGTACAGGGGCATAAACGCAGCAGTGAGAGGATTGGAGAGGTTCGGTGTGCAAATGAAGACCCTTTGAAGTCATATTGCATGGTACCCATTCCACGGGTCTCAACTCTCCAGGTTTAAGGGATTCTTCCTTCAGCTAAAACATGCATGTGGAACCCAGAGTATGATCAACCGTGTGATCGGGAGACGTGTTCAAATATGTCTCAGTTTTCGACCCCTGGTACTCGGGTGCAACTTTTCAGACGCTGTACTAACACTCTCCCGACTTGGAGAGTCAGTGCCTTTAACCTCCTGTTTGGCCCAGTTTGCAATTTCTGCGGAAGATGAACAGGAATAGGGAGAACCAATGAGAGACTAGCTGGAGGTGTCTGGACGGGCAAATTTAACTCTCATTTCCCACCAGGAAGAGGAATTAACCAACGGCTCACCGTGCCATGCCAGAACAAGATTAGGGCCTGAAGCAATCCTGCGGTGTTGCTGCCAGCTCACAAGAAAGCGAGTTGAAGAAAGGAGCTCAGGGGCACTGTAATTCACAAACCTGCAGAGTTATAAATGACAGCTATCGTCCAAAAATATACTGAAGTAAGGCTGCCAAGAGGACTTGAAAGCGGGGCAGAATTGCAGGAAACCGATTTCAGGAGGTACACTGGAATTGCATTTAAAGCATAGGAAAAGAGGCAGAACGTCCACAATGATGCACTTGGCCAAAAAGGGCGTATGCGTTTTTTCCTGAATATATTCAGGAAAAAACGCATACGCACTTTTTGGCCAACCAAGCAAGCCTGCAAAGGAAATCTGCACTACAATGAAGTCTCACTTCCCCCTGGTCAAGAGGGCCATCTGAAAAAAGTGTAAAATCCAGAAAGGCAAGACAGGCCATGGAGAACTGGGAGCCTTGTTATGCTGATGGGCGGGATGTAAATTGCCAACAGCCACTGGGGAGAAGTGTATGGTGTTTCCTGAAACATCTAAAAAACAAAGCAACAGAGCCTAGAGCACTTCCTCATATGGTCCTATAGATTAGGGAAATTAAAATCAAAAAGACACAGCCACCCCAAAGTTTGGGACGGCTCTGTTTACAAGAACCTCGTTTATGGTACAAGTTCAATTTCGCAGAAAGTGAAAAATGGATAAAGAATTTGTGGTACTTACGTACAATGCAATATCACTCAGCAATGAAATCTATGTCATCAGGCCCGTAGCAGCATAATGAGTGGATTCAGGTATGATGATTCTAACTGAAATAAGTCACACAGAAAAAGAAACATCATAAGATATCACTAATACACGGAATGTAAACTTGGCTACACAGGAACTGGATTACAAAACAAAACAGGGTCTCAAATTTAGAAAACCAACTTATGCTTGCTTAAGGGGAAAGTTGAGTTCAGGTGCTGCATAAAACCAGAGATTGAAATGAGCACAGATAAAGTTCCTTAAGCCAAATATGTAATAGACAAGAGCTACTCCTTGCTCAACGAAATGGACTCAACACCCCATATTAAACGCCTAAGAATGTACCTGACTAGTAAGTATCTTAAAACCTATGGATTGCTATGTCTCTGAAAGAGAATCAAGCATGTGTACAGGGGCATAAACGCAGCAGTGATAGGATTGGAGAGGTTCGGTGAGCAAATGAAGACCCTTTGCAGTCATATTACATGGTACCCGTTCCACGGGTCTCAACTCTCCAGGTTTAAGGGATTCTTCCTTCAGCTAAAGCATGCATGTGGAACCCAGAGTATGATCAACTGTGTGATCGGGAGACGTGTTCCAATATGTCTCAGTTCTTGTCCCCGGGTACTCGGGTGCAACATTCCAGATACTTTACTAACACTCTCCCGAGTTGGAGAGTCAGTGCCTTTAACCTCCTGTTTGGCCCAGTTTGCAATTTCTGCGGAAGATGAACAGGAATAGGGAGAACCAATGAGAGACTAGCTGGAGGTGTCTGGACGGGCAAATTTAACTCTCATTTCCCACCAGGAAGAGGAATTAACCAAAGGCTCAGCATGCCGTGCCGGAACCAGATTAGGGCCTGAAGCAATCCTGCGGTGTTGCGGCCAGCTCACAAGAAAGCGAGTTGAAGAAAGGAGCTCAGGGGCACTGTAATTCACACACCTGCAGAGTTATAAATGACAGCTATCGTCCAAAAATATACTGAAGTAAGGCTGCCAAGAGGACTTGAAAGTGGGGCAGAATTGCAGGATACCAATTTCAGTAGGTACACTGGAATTGCATTTAAAGCATAGGAAAAGAGGCAGAACGTCGACAATGATGCCCTCGGCCAAAAAGGGCATATGCGTTTTTTCCTGAATATATTCAGGAAAAAACGCATATGCCCTTTTTGGCCAACCAAGCAAGCTTGCAAAGGAAATCTGCACTACAATGAAGTCTCACTTCTCCCTGGTCAAAAGTGCCATCTGAAAAAAGTGTAAAATCCAGAAAGGCAGGACAGGCCATGGAGAACTGGGAGCCATGTTATGCTGAAGGGTGGGATGTAAATTGCCAACAGCCACTCGGGAGAAGTGTATGGTGTTTCCTGAAACATCTAAAAAACAAAGCAACAGAGCCTAGGGCACTTCCACTTATGGTCCTATAGCTTAGGGAAATTAAAATCAAAAAGACACAGCCACCCCAAAGTTTGGGACGGCTCTGTTTACAAGAACCTCGTTTATGGTACAAGTTCAATATCGCAGAAAGTGAAAAATGGATAAAGAATTTGTGCTACTTACGTACAATGCAATATCACTCAGCAATGAAATCTATGTCATCAGGCCTGTAGCAGCATAGTGAGTGGATTCAGGTATGATGATTCTAACT
This sequence comes from Orcinus orca, assembly GCF_937001465.1. Taxonomy (NCBI): domain Eukaryota; kingdom Metazoa; phylum Chordata; class Mammalia; order Artiodactyla; family Delphinidae; genus Orcinus; species Orcinus orca. The sequence continues at coordinate 71,003 of NW_026043893.1, forward strand.
GAAATAAGTCACACAGAAAAAGAAACATCATAAGATATCACTAATACACGGAATGTAAACTTGGCTACACAGAAACTGAATTACAAAAAAGAACAGGGTCTCAAATTTAGAAAACCAACTTATGCTTGCTTAAGGGGAAAGGTGAGTTGGGGTGCTGCATAAAACCAGAGATTGAAATGAGCACAGATAAAGTTCCTTAAGACAAATATGTAATAGACAAGAGCTACTCCTTGCTCAACGAAATGGACTCAAAACCCCATATTAAACGCCTAATAATGTACCAGACTAGTCAGTATCTTAAAACCTATGGATTGCTATGTCTCTGAAAGAGAATCAAGCGTGAGTACAGGGGCATAAACGCAGCAGTGAGAGGATTGGAGAGGTTCGGTGTGCAAATGAAGACCCTTTGAAGTCATATTGCATGGTACCCATTCCACGGGTCTCAACTCTCCAGGTTTAAGGGATTCTTCCTTCAGCTAAAACATGCATGTGGAACCCAGAGTATGATCAACCGTGTGATCGGGAGACGTTTTCAAATATGTCTCAGTTTTCGACCCCTGGTACTCGGGTGCAACATTCCAGACGCTTTACTAACACTCTCCCGTCTTGGAGAGTCAGTGCCTTTAAACTCCTGTTTGGCCCAGTTTGCAATTTCTGCGGAAGATGAACAGGAATAGGGAGAACCAATGAGAGACTAGCTGGAGGTGTCTGGACGGGCAAATTTAACTCTCATTTCCCACCAGGAAGAGGAATTAACCAACGGCTCACCGTGCCATGCCAGAACAAGATTAGGGCCTGAAGCAATCCTGCGGTGTTGCTGCCAGCTCACAAGAAAGCGAGTTGAAGAAAGGAGCTCAGGGGCACTGTAATTCACAAACCTGCAGAGTTATAAATGACAGCTGTCGTCCAAAAATATACTGAAGTAAGGCTGCCAAGAGGACTTGAAAGCGGGGCAGAATTGCAGGAAACCGATTTCAGGAGGTGGACTGGAATTGCATTTAAAGCATAGGAAAAGAGGCAGAACGTCCACAATGATGCACTTGGCCAAAAAGGGCGTATGCGTTTTTTCCTGAATATATTCAGGAAAAAACGCATACGCACTTTTTGGCCAACCAAGCAAGCTTGCAAAGGAAATCTGCACTACAATGAAGTCTCACTTCCCCCCGGTTAAGAGGGCCATCTGAAAAAAGTGTAAAATCCAGAAAGGCAGGACAGGCCATGGAGAACTGGGAGCCTTGTTATGCTGATGGGCGGGATGTAAATTGCCAACAGCCACTGGGGAGAAGTGTATGGTGTTTCCTGAAACATCTAAAAAACAAAGCAACAGAGCCTAGGGCACTTCCTCCTATGGTCCTATAGCTTAGGGAAATTAAAATCTAAAAGACACAGCCACCCCAAAGTTTGGGACGACTCTGTTTACAAGAACCTCGTTTACGGTACAAGTTCAATATTGCAGAAAGTGAAAAATGGATAAAGAAGTTTTGGTACTTATGTACAATGCAATATCACTCAGCAATGAAATCTATGTCATCAGGCCCGTAGCAGCATAATGAGTGGATTCAGGTATGATGATTCTAACTGAAATAAGTCACACAGAAAAAGAAACATCATAAGATACCAGTAATACACGGAATGTAAACTTGGCAATACAGGAACTGAATTACAAAACAGAACAGGGTCTCAAATTTAGAAAACCAACTTATGCTTGCTTAAGGGGAAAGGTGAGTTGGGGTGCTGCATAAAGCCAGAGATTGAAATGAGTACAGATAAAATTCCTTAAGCCAATTATGTAATAGACAAGAGCTACTCCTTGCTCAACGAAATGGACTCAAAACCCCATATTAAACGCCTAAGAATGTACATGACTAGTAAGCATCTTAAAACCTATGGATTGCTATGTCTCCGAAAGAGAATCAAGCGTGTGTACAGGGGCATAAACGCAGCAGTGATAGGATTGGAGAGGTTCGCTGAGCAAACGAAGACCCTTTGAAGTCATATTGCATGGTACCCATTCCACGGGTCTCAACTCTCCAGGTTTAAGGGATTCTTCCTTCAGCTGAAACATGCATGTGGAACCCAGAGTATGATCAACCGTGTGATCGGGAGATGTCTTCAAATATGTCTCTGTTCTCGTCCCCTGGTACTCGGGTGCAACAGTCCAGAAGCTTTACTAACACTCTCCCGACTTGGAGAGTCAGTGACTTTAACTTCCTGTTTGGCCCAGTTTGCAATTTCTACGGAAAATGAACAGGAATAGGGAGAACCAATGAGAGACTAGCTGGAGGTGTCTGGACGGGCAAATTTAACTCTCATTTCCCACCAGGAAGAGGAATTAACCAAAGGCTCAGCGTGCCATGCCGGAACAAGATTAGGGCCTGAAGCAATCCTGCGGTGTTGCGGCCAGCTCACAAGAAAGCGAGTTGAAGAAAGGAGCTCAGGGGCACTGTAATTCAAAAACCTGCAGAGTTATAAATGACAGCTATCGTCCAAAAGTATACTGAAGTAAGGCTGCCAAGAGGACTTGAAAGCGGGGCAGAATTGCAGGAAACCGATTTCAGGAGGTAGACTGGAATTGCATTTAAAGAATAGGAAAAGAGGCAGAACGTCGACAATGATGCACTTGGCCAAAAAGGGCGTATGTGTTTTTTCCTGAATATATTCAGGAAAAAACGCATACGCCCTTTTTGGCCAACCAAGCAAGCTTGCAAAGGAAATCTGCACTACAATGAAGTCTCACTTCCCCCCGGTCAAAAGGGCCATCTGAAAAATGTGTAAAATCCAGAAAGGCAGGACAGGCCATGGAGAACTGGGAGCCTTGTTATGCTGAAGGGCGGCATGTAAATTGCCAACAGCCACTCGGGAGAAGTGTATGGTGCTTCCTGAAACATCTAAAAAACAGAGGAACAGAGCCTAGGGCACTTCCACTTATGGTCCTATAGATTAGGGAAATTAAAATCAAAAAGACACAGCCACCCCAAAGTTTGTGATGGCTCTCTTTACAAGAACCTCGTTTACGGTACGAGTTCAATATCGCAGAAAGCAAAAAATGGATGAAGAAGTTGTGGTACTTACATACAATGCAATATCACTCAGCAATGAAATCTATGTTATCAGGCCCGTAGCAGCATAATGAGTGGATTCAGGTATGATGATTCTAACTGAAATAAGTCACACAGAAAAAGAAACATCATAAGATATCACTAATACACGGAATGTAAACTTGGCTACACAGGAACTGGATTACAAAAGAGAACAGTGTCTCAAATTTAGAAAACCAACTTATGCTTGCTTAAGGGGAAAGGTGAGTTGGGGTGCTGCATAAAACCAGAGATTGAAATGAGCACAGATAAAGTTCCTTAAGCCAAATATGTAATAGACAAGAGTTACTCCTTGCTCAACGAAATGGACTCAACACCCCATATTAAACGTCTAAGAATGTACCTGATTACTAATTATCTTAAAACCTATGGATTGCTATGTCTCCGAAAGAGAATCAAACATGTGTACAGGGGCACAAATGCAGCAATGATAGGATTGGAGAGTTTCGGTGAGCAAATGAAGACCCTTTGAAGTCATATTGCATGGTACCCATTCCACGGGTCTCAACTCTCCAGGTTCAAGGGATTCTTCCTTCAGCTAAAACATGCATGTGGAACCCACAGTATGATCAACCATGTGATCGGGAGACGTGTTCCAATGTCTCAGTTCTCGTCCCCTGGTACTCGGGTGCAACATTCCACACGCTTTACTAACACTCTCTTGACTTGGACAGTCAGTGCCTTTAATCTCCTGTTTGACCCAGTTTGCAAATTCCGCGGAAGATGAACAGGAATAGGGAGAACCAATGAGAGACTAGCTGGAGGTGTCTGGACGCGCAAATTTAACTCTCATTTCCCACCAGGAAGAGGAATTAACCAAAGGCTCAGCGTGCCGGGCCGGAACCAGATTAGGGCCTGAAGCAATACTGCGGTGTTGCGGCCAGCTCACAAGAAAGCGAGTTGAAGAAAGGAGCTCAGGGGCACTGTAATTCACAAACCTGCAGAGTTATAAATGACAGCTATCGTCCAAAAATATACTGAAGTAAGGCTGCCAAGAGGACTTGAAAGCTGGGCAGAATTGCAAGAAACCGAATTCAGCAGGTAGACTGGAATTGCATTTAAAGCATAGGAAAAGAGGCAGAACGTCGACAATGATGCACTTGGCCAAAAAGGGCGTATGCATTTTTTCCTGAATATATTCAGGAAAAAAAGCATACGCACTTTTTGGCCAACCAAGCAAGCTTGCAAAGGATATCTGCACTACAATGAAGTCTCACTTCCCCCCGGTCAAAAGGGCCATCTGAAAAAAGTGTAAAATCCAGAAAGGCAGGACAGGCCATGGAGAACTGGGAGCCTTGTTATGCTGATGGGCGGGATGTAAATTGCCAACAGCCACTGGGGAGAAGTGTATGGTGTTTCCTGAAACATCTAAGAAACAAAGCAACAGAGCCTAGGGCACTTCCACTTATGGTCCTATAGCTTAGGAAAATTAAAATCAAAAAGACACAGCCACCCCAAAGTTTGGGACGGCTCTGTTTACAAGAACCTTGTTTACGGTACAAGTACAATATCACAGAAAGTGAAAAATGGATAAAGAAGTTGTGGTACTTACGTACAATGCAATATCACTCAGCAATGAAATCTATGTCATCAGGCCCGTAGCAGCATAATGAGTGGATTCAGGTATGATGATTCTAACTGAAATAAGTCACACAGGAAAAGAAACATCATAATATATCACTAATACCCGGAATGTAAACTTGGCTACACAGGAACTGGATTACAAAACAGAACAGGGTCTCAAATTTAGAAAACCAACTTATGCTTGCTTAAGGGGAAAGGTGAGTTGGGGTGCTGCATAAAAGCAGAGATTGAAATGAGCACAGATAAACTTCCTTAAGCCAAATATGTAATAGACAAGAGCTACTCCTTGCTCAACGAAATGGACTCAACACCCCGTATTAAACGCCTAAGAATGTAACTGACTAGTAAGGATCTTAAAACCTATGGATCGCTATGTCTCCAAAAGAGAATCAAGCGTGTGTACAGGGGCATAAACGCAGCAGTGATAGGATTGGGGAGGTTCGGTGAGCAAATGAAGACCCTTTGAAGTCATATTGCATGGTACCCATTCCACGGGTCTCAATTCTCCAGGTTTAAGGGATTCTTCCTTCAGCTAAAACATGCATGTGGAACCCAGAGTATGATCAACCGTGTGATCGGGAGACGTGTTCCAATATGTCTCAGTTCTCGTCCCCTGCTACTCGGGTGCAACATTCCAGACGCTTTACTAACACTCTCCCGACTTGGAGAGTCAGTGCCTTTAACCTCCTGTTTGGCCCAGTTTGCAATTTCTGCGGAAGATGAACAGGAATAGGGAGAACCAATGAGAGACTAGCTGGAGGTGTCAGGACGGGCAAATTTAACTCTCATTTCCCACCAGGAAGAGGAATTAACCAAAGGCTCAGCGTGCCGTGCCGGAACCAGATTAGGGCCTGAAGCAATCCTGCGGTGTTGCGGCCAGCTCACAAGAAAACGAGTTGAAGAAAGGATTTCAGGGGCACTGTAATTCACAAAGCTGCAGAGTTATAAATGACAGCTATCGTCCAAAAATATACTGAAGTAATGCTGCCAAGAGCACTCCAAAGCGGGGCAGAATTGCAGGAAACCGATATCATGAGGTAGACTGGAATTGCATTTAAAGCATAGGAAAAGAGGCAGAACGTCGACAATGATGCACTTGGCCAAAAAGGGTGTATGCGTTTTTTCCAGAATATATTCAGGAAAAAACGCATACGCCCTTTTTGGCCAACCAAGCAAGCTTGCAAAGGAAATCTGCACTACAATGAAGTCTCACTTCCCCCCGGTCAAAAGGGCCATCTGAAAAAAGTGTAAAATCCAGAAAGGCAGGACAGGCCATGGAGAACTGGGAGCCTTGTTATGCTGATTGGCGGGATGTAAATTGCCAACAGCCACTGGGGAGAAGTGTATGGTGTTTCCTGAAACATCTAAGAAACAAAGCAACAGAGCCTAGTGCACTTCCACTTATGGTCCTATAGATAAGGGAAATTAAAATCAAAAAGACACAGTCACCCCAAAGTTTGGGATGGCTCTGTTTACAAGAACATCATTTACGGTACAAGTTCAATATCGCAGAAAGCGAAAAATGGATAAAGAAGTTGTGGTACTTACGTACAATGCAATATCACTCAGCAATGAAATCTATGTCATCAGGCCCGTAGCAGCATAATGAGTGGATTCAGGTATGATGATTCTAACTGAAATAAGTCACACAGAAAAAGAAACATCATAAGATATCACTAATACACGGAATGTAAACTTGGCTACACAGAAACTGAATTACAAAAAAGAACAGGGTCTCAAATTTAGAAAACCAACTTATGCTTGCTTAAGGGGAAAGGTGAGTTGGGGTGCTGCATAAAACCAGAGATTGAAATGAGCACAGATAAAGTTCCTTAAGCCAAATATGTAATAGACAAGAGCTACTCCTTGCTCAACGAAATGGACTCAACACCCCATATTAAACGCCTAATAATGTACCTGACTAGTAAGCATCTTAAAACCTATGGATTGCTATGTCTCTGAAAGAGAATCAAGCGTGAGTACAGGGGAATAAATGCAGCAGTGACAGGATTGGAGAGGTTCGGTGTGCAAATGAAGACCCTTTGAAGTCATATTGCATGGTACCCATTCCACGGGTCTCAACTCTCCAGGTTTAAGGGATTCTTCCTTCAGCTAAAACATGCATGTGGAACCCAGAGTATGATCAACCATGTGATCGGGAGACGTGTTCAAATATGTCTCAGTTTTCGACCCCTGGTACTCGGGTGCAGCTTTTCAGACGCTTTACTAACACTCTCCCGACTTGGAGAGTCAGTGCCTTTAACCTCCTGTTTGGCCCAGTTTGCAATTTCTGCGGAAGATGAACAGGAATAGGGAGAACCAAAGAGAGACTAGCTGGAGGTGTCTGGACGGGCAAATTTAACTCTCATTTCCCACCAGGAAGAGGAATTAACCAATGGCTCACCGTGCCATGCCAGAACAAGATTACGGCCTGAAGCAATCCTGCGGTGTTGCTGCCAGCTCACAAGAAAGCGAGTTGAAGAAAGGAGCTCAGGGGCACTGTAATTCACAAACCTGCAGAGTTATAAATGACAGCTATCGTCCAAAAATATACTGAAGTAAGGCTGCCAAGAGGACTTGAAAACGGGGCAGAATTGCAGGAAACCGATTTCAGGAGGTGGACTGGAATTGCATTTAAAGCATAGGAAAAGAGGCAGAACGTCCACAATGATGCACTTGGCCAAAAAGTGCGTATGCGTTTTTTCCTGAATATATTCAGGAAAAAACGCATACGCCCTTTTTGGCCAACCAAGCAAGCTTGCAAAGGAAATCTGCACTACAATGAAGTCTCACTTCCCCCCGGTCAAGAGGGCCATCTGAAAAAAGTGTAAAATCCAGAAAGGCAGGACAGGCCATGGAGAACTGGGAGCCTTGTTATGCTGATGGGCGGGATGTAAATTGCCAACAGCCACTCGGGAGAAGTGTATGGTGTTTCCTGAAACATCTAAAAAACAAAGCAACAGAGCCTAGGGCACTTCCACTTATGGTCCTATAGCTTAGGGAAATTAAAATCAAAAAGACACAGCCACCCCAAAGTTTGGGACGGCTCTGTTTACAAGAACCTCGTTTATGGTACAAGTTCAATTTCGCAGAAAGTGAAAAATGGATAAAGAATTTGTGGTACTTACGTACAATGCAATATCACTCAGCAATGAAATCTATGTCATCAGGCCTGTAGCAGCATAGTGAGTGGATTCAGGTATGACGATTCTAACTGAAATAAGTCACACAGAAAAAGAAACATCATAAGATATCACTAATACACGGAATGTAAACTTGGCTACACAGGAACTGGATTACAAAACAGAACAGGGTCTCAAATTTAGAAAACCAACTTATGCTTGCTTAAGGGGAAAGGTGAGTTGGGGTGCTGCATAAAACCAGAGACTGAAATGAGCACAGATAAAGTTCCTTAAGACAAATATGTAATAGACAAGAGCTACTCCTTGCTCAACGAAATGGACTCAAAACCCCATATTAAACGCCTAAGAATGTACCTGACTAGTCAGTATCTTAAAACCTATGGATTGCTATGTCTCTGAAAGAGAATCAAGCATGTGTACAGGGGCATAAACGCAGCAGTGAGAGGATTGGAGAAGTTCGGTGTGCAAATGAAGACCCTTTGAAGTCATATTGCATGGTACCCGTTCCACGGGTCTCAACTCTCCAGGTTTAAGGGATTCTTCCTTCAGCTAAAACATGCATGTGGAACCCAGAGTATGATCAACCGTGTGATCGGGAGACGTGTTCAAATATGTCTCAGTTTTCGACCCCTGGTACTCGGGTGCAACTTTTCAGACGCTTTACTAACACTCTCCCGACTTGGAGAGTCAGTGCCTTTAACCTCCTGTTTGGCCCAGTTTGCAATTTCTGCGGAAGATGAACAGGAATAGGGAGAACCAATGAGAGACTAGCTGGAGGTGTCTGGACGGGCAAATTTAACTCTCATTTCCCACCAGGAAGAGGAATTAACCAACGGCTCACCGTGCCATGCCAGAACAAGATTAGGTCCTGAAGCAATCCTGCGGTGTTGCGGCCAGCTCACAAGAAAGCGAGTTGAAGAAAGGAGCTCAGGGACACTGTACTTCACAAACCTGCAGAGTTATAAATGACAGCTATCGTCCAAAAATATACTGAAGGAAGGCTGCCAAGAGGACTTGAAAGCAGGGAAGAATTGCAGGAAACCGATTTCAGGAGGTGGACTGGAATTGCATTTAAAGCATAGGAAAAGAGGCAGAACGTCCACAATGATGCACTTGGCCAAAAAGGGCGTATGCGTTTTTTCCCGAATATATTCAGGAAAAAACGCATACGCACTTTTTGGCCAACCAAGCAAGCTTGCAAAGGAAATCTGCACTACAATGAAGTCTCACTTCCCCCCGGTCAAGAGGGCCATCTGAAAAAAGTGTAAAATCCAGAAAGGCAGGACAGGCCATGGAGAACTGGGAGCCTTGTTATGCTGATGGGCGGGATGTAAATTGCCAACAGTCATGGGGGAGAAGTGTATGGTGTTTCCTGAAACATCTAAAAAACAAAGCAACAGAGCCTAGGGCACTTCCTCATATGGTCCTATAGCTTAGGGAAATTAAAATCAAAAAGACACAGCCACCCCAAAGTTTGGGACGGCTCTGTTTACAAGAACCTCGTTTACGGTACAAGTTCAATTTCGCAGAAAATGAAAAATGGATAAAGAATTTGTGGTACTTACGTACAATGCAATATCACTCAGCAATGAAATCTATGTCATGAGGCCCATAGCAGCATAATGAGTGGATTCAGGTATGATGATTCTAACTGAAATAAGTCACACAGAAAAAGAAACATCATAAGATATCACTAATACACGGAATGTAAACTTGGCTACACAGGAACTGGATTACAAAACAGAACAGGGTCTCAAATTTAGAAAACCAACTTATGCTTGCTTAAGGGGAAAGGTGAGTTGGGGTGCTCCATAAAACCAGAGATTGAAATGAGCACAGATAAAGTTCCTTAAGCCAAATATGTAATAGACAAGAGCTACTCCTTGCTCAACGAAATGGACTCAACACCCCATATTAAACTCCTAAGAATGTACCTGACTAGTAAATATCTTAAAACCTATGGATTGCTATGTCTCTGAAAGAGAATCAAGCATGTGTACAGGGGCATAAACGCAGCAGTGATAGGATTGGAGAGGTTTGGTGAGCAAATGAAGACCCTTTGAAGTCATATTACATGGTACCCGTTCCACGGGTCTCAACTCTCCAGGTTTAAGGGATTCTTCCTTCAGCTAAAGCATGCATGTGGAACCCAGAGTATGATCAACCGTGTGATCGGGAGACGTATTCCAATATGTCTCAGTTCTCGTCCCCGGGTACTCGGGTGCAACATTCCAGATGCTTTACTAACACTCTCCCGAGTTGGAGAGTCAGTGCCTTTAAACTCCTGTTTGGCCCAGTTTGCAATTTCTGCGGAAGATGAACAGGAATAGGGAGAACCAATGAGAGACTAGCTGGAGGTGTCTGGACGGGCAAATTTAACTCTCATTTCCCACCAGGTAGAGGAATTATCCAAAGGCTCAGCGTGCCGTGCCGGAACCAGATTAGGGCCTGAAGCAATCATGCGGTGTTGCGGCCATCTCACAAGAAAGCGAGTTGAAGAAAGGAGCTCAGGGGCACTGTAATTCACACACCTGCAGAGTTATAAATGACAGCTATCGTCCAAAAATATACTGAAGTAAGGCTGCCAAGAGGACTTGAAAGTGGGGCAGAATTGCAGGATACCAATTTCAGGAGGTACACTGGAATTGCATTTAAAGCATAGGAAAAGAGGCAGAACGTCGACAATGATGCACTTGGCCAAAAAGGGCATATGCGTTTTTTCCTGAATATATTCAGGAAAAAACGCATATGCCCTTTTTGGCCAACCAAGCAAGCTTGCAAAGGAAATCTGCACTACAATGAAGTCTCACTTCCCCCTGGTCAAAAGTGCCATCTGAAAAAAGTGTAAAATCCAGAAAGGCAGGACAGGCCATGGAGAACTGGGAGCCTTGTTATGCTGATGGGTGGGATGTAAATTGCCAACAGCCACTCGGGAGAAGTGTATGGTGTTTCCTGAAACATCTAAAAAACAAAGCAACAGAGCCTAGGGCACTTCCACTTATGGTCCTATAGCTTAGGGAAATTAAAATCAAAAAGACACAGCCACCCCAAAGTTTGGGACGGCTCTGTTTACAAGAACCTCGTTTACGGTACAAGTTCAATTTCGCAGAAAGTGAAAAGTGGATAAAGAATTTGTGGTACTTACGTACAATGCAATATCACTCAGCAATGAAATCTATGTCATCAGGCCCGTAGCAGCATAATGAGTGGATTCAGGTACGATGATTCTAACTGAAATAAGTCACACAGAAAAAGAAACATCATAAGATATCACTAATACACGGAATGTAAACTTGGCTACACAGGAACTGGATTACAAAACAGAACAGGGTCTCAAATTTAGAAAACCAACTTATGCTTGCTTAAGGGGAAAGGTGAGTTGGGGTGCTGCATAAAACCAGAGATTGAAATGAGCACAGATAAAGTTCCTTAAGCCAAATATGTAATAGACAAGAGCTACTCCTTGCTCAACGAAATGGACTCAACACCCCATATTAAACGCCTAAGAATGTACCTGACTAGTAAATATCTTAAAACCTATGGATTGCTATGTCTCTGAAAGAGAATCAAGCATGTGTACAGGGGCATAAACGCAGCAGTGATAGGATTGGAGAGGTTCGGTGAGCAAATGAAGACCCTTTGAAGTCATATTACATGGTACCCGTTCCACGGGTCTCAACTCTCCAGGTTTAAGGGATTCTTCCTTCAGCTAAAGCATGCATGTGGAACCCAGAGTATGATCAACCGTGTGATCGGGAGACGTGTTCCAATATGTCTCAGTTCTTGTCCCCGGGTACTCGGGTGCAACATTCCAGATGCTTTACTAACACTCTCCCGAGTTGGAGAGTCAGTGCCTTTAAACTCCTGTTTGGCCCAGTTTGCAATTTCTGTGGAAGATGAACAGGAATAGGGAGAACCAATGAGAGACTAGCTGGAGGTGTCTGGACGGGCAAATTTAACTCTCATTTCCCAGCAGGTAGAGGAATTATCCAAAGGCTCAGCGTGCCGTGCCGGAACCAGATTAGGGCCTGAAGCAATCCTGCGGTGTTGCGGCCAGCTCACAAGAAAGCGAGTTGAAGAAAGGAGCTCAGGGGCACTGTAATTCACACACCTGCAGAGTTATAAATGACAGCTATCGTCCAAAAATATACTGAAGTAAGGTTGCCAAGAGGACTTGAAAGCCGGGCAGAATTGCAGGAAACCGATTTCAGGAGGTAGACTGGAATTGCATTTAAAGCATAGGAAAAGAGGCAGAAGGTCGACAATGATGCACTTGGCCAAAAAGGGCGTATGCGTTTTTTCCTGAATATATTCAGGAAAAAACGCATACGCCCTTTTTGGCCAACCAAGCAAGCTTGCAAAGGAAATCTGCACTACAATGAAGTCTCACTTCCCCCCGGTCAAAAGGGCCATCTGAAAAAAGTGTAAAATCCAGAAAGGCAGGACAGGCCATGGAGAACTGGGAGCCTTGTTATGCTGATGGGCGGGATGTAAATTGCCAACAGCCACTCGGGAGAAATGTATGGTGTTTCCTGAAACATCTAAAAAACAAAGTAACAGAGCCTAGGGCACTTCCACTTATGGTCCTATAGCTTAGGGAAATTAAAATCAAAAAGACACAGCCACCCCAAAGTTTGGGACGGCTCTGTTTACAAGTACCTCCTTTACGGTACAAGTTCAATATTACAGAAAACGAAAAATGGATAAAGAAGTTGTGGTATTTATGTACAATGCAATATCACTCAGCAATGACATCTATGTCATCAGGCCCGTAGCAGCATAATGAGTGGATTCAGGTATGATGATTCTAACTGAAATAAGTCACACAGAAAAAGAAACATCATAAGATATCACTAATACACGGAATGTAAACTTGGCTACACAGGAACTGGATTACAAAGCAGAACAGGGTCTCAAATTTAGAAAACCAACTTATGCTTGCTTAATGGGAAAGGTGAGTTGGGGTGCTGCATAAAACCAGAGATTGAAATGATCACAGATAAAGTTCCTTAAGACAAATATGTAATAGACAAGAGCTACTCCTTGCTCAACGAAATGGACTCAAAACCCCATATTAAACGCCTAATAATGTACCAGACTAGTCAGTATCTTAAAACCTATGGATTGCTATGTCTCCGAAAGAGAATCAAACATTTGTACAGGGGCACAAATGCAGCAATGATAGGATTGGAGAGTTTCGGTGAGCAAATGAAGACCCTTTGAAGTCATATTGCATGGTACCCATTCCACGGGTCTCAAATTTCCAGGTTTAAGGGATTCTTCCTTCAGCTAAAACATGCATGTGGAACCCAGAGTATGATCAACCATGTGATCGGGAGACGTGTTCCAATATGTCTGAGTTCTCGTCCCCTGGTACTCGGGTGCAACATTCCAGACACTTTACTAACACTCTCCCGACTTGGAGAGTCAGTGCCTTTAACCTCCTGTTTGGCCCAGTTTGCAATTTCTGCGGAAGATGAACAGGAATAGGGAGAACCAATGAGAGACTAGCTGGAGGTGTCTGGACGGGCAAATTTAACTCTCATTTCCCACCAGGAAGAGGAATTAACCAAAGGCTCAGCGTGCCGTGCCGGAACCAGATTAGGGCCTGAAGCAATCCTGCGGTGTTGCGGCCGGCTCACAAGAAAGCGAGTTGAAGAAAGGAGCTCAGGGGCACTGTAATTCACAAACCTGCAGAGTTATAAATGACAGCTATCGTCCAAAAATATACTGAAGTAAGCCTGCCAAGAGGACTTGAAAGCGGGGCAGAATTGCAGGAAACTGATTTCAGGAGGTAGACCGGAATTGCATTTAAAGCATAGGAAAAGAGGCAGAACGTTGAAAATGATGCACTTGGACAAAAAGGGCGTATGCGTTTTTTCCTGAATATATTCAGGAAAAACGCATACGCCCTTTTTGGCCAACCAAGCAAGCTTGCAAAGGAAATCTGCACTACAATGAAGTCTCACTTCCCCCCGGTCAAAAGGGCCATCTGAGAAAAGTCTAAAATCCAGAAAGGCAGGACAGGCCATGGAGAACTGGTAGCCTTGTTATGCTGATGGGCGGGATGTAAATTGCCAACAGCCACTCCGGAGAAGTGTATGGTGTTTCCTGAAACATCTAAAAAACAAAGCAACAGAGCCTAGGGCACTTCCTCATATGGTCCTATAGCTTAGGGAAATTAAAATCAAAAAGACACAGCCACCCCAAAGTTTGGGACGGCTCTGTTTACAAGAACCTCGTTTACGGTACAAGTTCAATTTCGCAGAAAGTGAAAAATGGATAAAGAATTTGTGGTACTTACGTACAATGCAATATCACTCAGCAATGAAATCTATGTCATCAGGCCCGTAGCAGCATAATGAGTGGATTCAGGTATGATGATTCTAACTGAAATAAGTCACACAGAAAAAGAAACATCATAAGATATCACTAATACACGGAATGTAAACTTGGCTACACAGGAACTGGATTACAAAACAGAACAGGGTCTCAAATTTAGAAAAGCAACTTATGCTTGCTTAAGGGGAAAGGTGAGTTGGGGTGCTGCATAAAACCAGAGATTGAAATGAGCACAGATAAAGTTCCTTAAGCCAAATATGGAATAGACAAGAGCTACTCCTTGCTCAACGAAATGGACTCAACACCCCATATTAAACGCCTAAGAATGTACCTGACTAGTAAGTATCTTAAAACCTATGGATTGCTATGTCTCCGAAAGAGAATCAACCGTGAGTACAGGGGCATAAACACAGCAGTGATAGGATTGGAGAGGTTCGGTGAGCAAATGAAGACCCTTTGAAGTCATATTGCATGGTATCCATTCCACGGGTCTCAACTCTCCAGGTTTAAGGGATTCTTCCTTCAGCTAAAACATGCATGTGGAACCCAGGGTATGATCAACCGTGTGATCGGGAGACGTGTTCCAATATGTCTCAGTTCTCATCCCCTGGTACTCGGGTGCAACATTCCAGACGCTTTACTAACACTCTCCCGACTTGGAGAGTCAGTGCCTTTAACCTCCAGTTTGGCCCAGTTTGCAATTTCTGCGGAAGATGAACAGGAATAGGGAGAACCAATGAGAGACTAGCTGGAGGTGTCTGGACGGGCAAATTTAACTCTCATTTCCCACCAGGAAGAGGAATTAAGCAAAGGCTCAATGTGCCGTGCCGGAACCAGATTAGGGCCTGAAGCAATCCTGCGGTGTTGCGGCCAGCTCACAAGAAAGCGAGTTGAAGAAAGGAGCTCAGGGGCACTGTAATTCACAAACCTGCAGAGTTATAAATGACAGCTATCGTCCAAAAATATACTGAAGTAAGGCTGCCAAGAGGACTTGAAAGCGGGGCAGAATTGCAGGAAACCGATTTCAGGAGGTAGACTGGAATTGCATTTAAAGCATAGGAAAAGAGGCAGAACGTCCACAATGATGCACTTGGCCAAAAAGGGCGTATGCGTTTTTTCCTGAATATATTCAGGAAAAAACGCATACGCCCTTTCTGGCCAACCAAGCAAGCTTGCAAAGGAAATCTGCACTACAATGAAGTCTCACTTCCCCCAGGTCAAAAGGGCCATCTGAAAAAAGTGTAAAATCCAGAAAGGCAGGACAGGCCATGGAGAACTGGGAGCCTTGTTATGCTGATGGGCGGGATGTAAATTGCCAACAGCCACTCGGGAGAAGTGTATGGTGTTTCCTGAAATATCTAAAAAACAAAGCAACAGAGCCTAGGGCACTTCCACTTATAGTCCTATAGCTTAGGGAAATTAAAATAAAAAAGACACAGACACCCCAAAGTATGGGACGGCTCTGTTTATAAGAACCTCGTTTACGGTACATGTTCAATATCGCAGAAAGTGAAAAATGGATAAAGAAGTTGCGGAACTTACGTACAATGCAATATCACTCAGCAATGAAATCTATGTCATCAGGCCCGTAGCAGCATAGAGTGGATTCAGGTATGATGATTCTAACTGAAATAAGTCACACAGAAAAAGAAACATTATAAGATATCACTAATACACGGAATGTAAACTTGGCTACACAGGAACTGGATTACAAAACAGAACAGGGTCTCAAATGTAGAAAAGCAACTTATGCTTGCTTAAGGGGAAAGGTGAGTTGGGGTGCTGCATAAAACCAGAGATTGAAATGAGCACAGATAAAGTTCCTTAAGCCAAACATGTAATAGACAAGAGCTACTCCTTGCTCAACGAAACGGACTCAAAACACCATATTAAATGCCTAATAATGTACCTGACTAGTAAGTATCTTAAAACCTATGGATTGCTATGTCTCTGAAAGAGAATCAAGCGTGAGTACAGGGACATAAACGCAGCAGTGATAGGATTGGAGAGGTTCGGTGAGCAAATGAAGACCCTTTGAAGTCATATTGCATGGTACCCATTCCACGGGTCTCAACTCTCCAGGTTTAAGGGATTCTTCCTTCAGCTAAAACATGCATGTGGAACCCAGAGTATGATCAACCATGTGATCGGGAGACGTGTTCAAATATGTCTCAGTTCTCATCGCCTGGTACTCGGGTGCAACATTCCAGATGCTTTACTAACACTCTCCCGACTTGGAGAGTCAGTGCCTTTAACCTCCTGTTTGGCCCAGTTTGCAAATTCCACGGAAGATGAACAGGAATAGGGAGAACCAATGTGAGACTAGCTGGAGGTGTCTGGACGGGCAAATTTAACTCTCATTTCCCACCAGGAAGAGCAATTAAGCAAAGGCTCAGCGTGCCATGCCGGAACCAGATTAGGGCCTGAAGCAATCCTGCGGTGTTGCGGCCAGCTCACAAGAAAGTGAGTTGAAGAAAGGAGCTCAGGGGCACTGTTATCACAAACCTGCAGAGTTATGAATGACAGCTATCATTCAAAAATATACTGAAGTAAGGCTGCCAAGAGGACTTGAAAGCGGGACAGAATTACAGGAATCCGATTTCAGGAGGTAGACTGGAATTGCATTTAAGCATAGGAAAAGAGGGAGAACGTCGACAATGATGCACTTGGCCAAAAACTGCGTATGCGTTTTTTCCTGCATATATTCAGGAAAAAACGCATACGCCCTTTTTGGCCAACCAAGCAAGCTTGCAAAGGAAATCTGCACTACAATGAAGTCTCACTTCCCCCAGGTCAAAAGGGCCATCTGAAAAAAGTGTAAAATCCAGAAAGGCTGGACTGGCAATGGAGAACTGGGAGCCTTGTTATGCTGATGGGCGGGATGTAAATTGCCAACAGCCACTCGGGAGAAGTGTATGGTGTTTCCTGAAACATCTAAAAAACAAAGCAACAGAGCCTAGGGCTCTTCCACTTATGGCCCTATAGCTTAGGGAAATTAAAATCAAAAAGACACAGCCACCCCAAAGTTTGGGACGGCTCTGTTTACAAGAACCTTGTGTACGGTACATGTTCAATATCGCAGAAAGTGAAAAATGGATAAAGAAGTTGTGGTACTCACGTACAATGCAATATCACTCAGCAATGAAATCAATGTCATCTGGCCTATAGCATCATAATGAGTGGATTCAGGTATGATGATTCTAACTGAAATAAGTCACACAGAAAAAGAAACATCATAAGATATCACTAATACACGGAATGTAAACTTGGCTACACAGGAACTGGATTACAAAAGAGAAGAGGGTCTCAAATTTAGAAAACCAACTTATGCTTGTTTAAGGGGAAAGGTGAGTTGGGGTGCTGCATAAAACCAGAGATTGAAATGAGCACAGATAAAGTTCCTTAAGCCAAATATGGAATAGACAAGAGCTACTCCTTGCTCAACGAAATGGACTCAACACCCCATATTAAACGCCTAAGAATGTACCTGACTAGTAAGTATCTTAAAACCTATGGATTGCTATGTCTCCGAAAGAGAATCAAGCGTGTGTACAGGGGCATAAACGCAGCAGTGATAGGATTGGAGAGGTTCGGTGAGCAAATGAAGACCCTTTGAAGTCATATTGCATGGTACCCATTCCACGGGTCTCAACTCTCCAGGTTTAAGGGATTCTTCCTTCAGCTAAAGCATGCATGTGGAACCCAGAGTATGATCAACCGTGTGATCGGGAGACGGGTTCAAATATGTCTCAGTTCTTGTCCCCTGGTACTCAGGTGCAACATTCCACACGCTTTACTAAGACTCTCCCGACTTGGAGAGTCAGTGCCTTTAACCTCCTGTTTGGCCCAGTTTGCAATTTCTGCGGAAGATGAACAGGGATAGGGAGGACCAATGAGAGACTAGCTGGAGGTGTCTGGACGGGCAAATTTAACTCTCATTTCCCACCAGGAAGAGGAATTAAGCAAAGGCTCAATGTGCCATGCCGGAACCAGATTAGGGCCTGAAGCAATCCTGCGGTGTTGCGGCCAGCTCACAAGAAAGCGAGTTGAAGAAAGGAGCTCAGGGGCACTGTAATTCACAAACCTGCAGAGTTATAAATGACAGCTATCGTCCAAAAATATACTGAAGTAAGGCTGCCAAGAGGACTAGAAAGCGGGGCAGAATTGCAGGAAACCCATTTCAGGAGGTAGACTGGAATTGCATTTAAAGCATAGGAAAAGAGGCAGAAGGTCGATAATGATGCACTTGCCCAAAAAGGGCGTATGCGTTTTTTCCTGAATATATTCAGGAAAAAACGCATACGCCCTTTTTGGCCAACCAAGCAAGCTTGCAAAGGAAATCTGCACTACAATGAAGTCTCACTTCCCCACAGTCAAAAGGGCCATCTGAAAAAAGTGTAAAATCCAGAAAGGCAGGACAGGCCATGGAGAACTGGGAGCCTTGTTATGCTGATGGGCGGGATGTAAATTGTCAACAGCCACTCAGGAGAAGTGTATGGTGTTTCCTGAAACATCTAAAAAACAAAGCAACAGAGCCTAGGGCACTTCCACTTATAGTCCTATAGCTTAGGGAAATTAAAATCAAAAAGACACAGACACCCCAGAGTATGGGACGGCTCTGTTTATAAGAACCTCGTTTACGGTACAAGTTCAATATCGCAGAAAGTGAAAAATGGATAAAGAAGTTGCGGTACTTACGTACAATGCAATATCACTCAGCAATGAAATCTATGTCATCAGGCCCGTAGCAGCATAGAGTGGATTCAGGTATGATGATTCTAACTGAAATAAGTCACACAGAAAAAGAAACATCATAAGATATCACTAATACACGGAATGTAAACTTGGCTACACAGGAACTGGATTACAAAACAAAACAGGGTCTCAAATGTAGAAAAGCAACTTATGCTTGCTTAAGGGGAAAGGTGAGTTGGGGTGCTGCATAAAACCAGAGATTGAAATGAGCACAGATAAAGTTCCTTAAGCCAAACATGTAATAGACAAGAGCTACTCCTTGCTCAACGAAATGGACTCAAAACACCATATTAAATGCCTAATAATGTACCTGACTAGTAAGTATCTTAAAACCTATGGATTGCTATGTCTCTGAAAGAGAATCAAGCGTGAGTACAGGGACATAAACGCAGCAGTGATAGGATTGGAGAGGTTCGGTGAGCAAATGAAGACCCTTTGAAGTCATATTGCATGGTACCCATTCCACGGGTCTCAACTCTCCAGGTTTAAGGGATTCTTCCTTCAGCTAAAACATGCATGTGGAACCCAGAGTATGATCAACCATGTGATCGGGAGACGTGTTCAAATATGTCTCAGTTCTCATCGTCTGGTACTCGGGTGCAACATTCCAGATGCTTTACTAACACTCTCCCGACTTGCAAAGTCAGTGCTTTAACCTCCTGTTTGGCCCAGTTTGCAAATTCCGCGGAAGATGAACAGGAATAGGGAGAACCAATGAGAGACTAGCTGGAGGTGTCTGGACGGGCAAATTTAACTCTCATTTCCCACCAGGAAGAGCAATTAAGCAAAGGCTCAGCGTGCCGTGCCGGAACCAGATTAGGGCCTGAAGCAATACTGCGGTGTTGCGGCCAGCTCACAAGAAAGCGAGTTGAAGAAAGGAGCTCAGGGGCACTGTTATCACAAACCTGCAGAGTTATAAATGACAGCTATCATCCAAAAATATACTGAAGTAAGGCTGCCAAGAGGACTTGAAAGCGGGGCAGAATTGCAGGAATCCGATTTCAGGAGGTAGACTGGAATTGCATTTAAGCATAGGAAAAGAGGCAGAACGTCGACAATGATGCACTTGGCCAAAAAGTGCGTATGCGTTTTTTCCTGCATATATTCAGGAAAAAACGCATACGCCCTTTTTGGCCAACCAAGCAAGCTTGCAAAGGAAATCTGCACTACAATGAAGTCTCACTTTCCCCCGGTCAAAAGGGCCATCTGAAAAAAGTGTAAAATCCAGAAAGGCAGGACAGGCCATGGAGAACTGGGAGCCTTGTTATGCTGATGGGCGGGATGAAAATTGCCAACAGCCCCTTGGGAGAAGTGTATGGTGTTTCCTGAAACATCTAAAAAACAAAGCAACAGAGCCTAGGGCACTTCCTCATATGGTCCTATAGCTTAGGGAAATTAAAATCAAAAAGACACAGCCACCCCAAAGTTTGGGACGGCTCTGTTTACAAGAACCTCGTTTACGGTACAAGTTCAATTTCGCAGAAAGTGAAAAATGGATAAAGAATTTGTGGTACTTACGTACAATGCAATATCACTCAGCAATGAAATCTATGTCATCAGGCCCGTAGCAGCATAATGAGTGGATTCAGGTATGATGATTCTAACTGAAATAAGTCACACAGAAAAAGAAACATCATAAGATATCACTAATACACGGAATGTAAACTTGGCTACACAGGAACTGGATTACAAAACAGAACAGGTTCTCAAATTTAGAAAAACAACTTATGCTTGCTTAAGGGGAAAGGTGAGTTGGGGTGCTGCATAAAACCAGAGATTGAAATGAGCACAGATAAAGTTCCTTAAGCCAAATATGTAATAGACAAGAGCTACTCCTTGCTCAACGAAATGGACTCAACACCCCATATTAAACGCCTAAGAATGTACCTGACTAGTAAGTATCTTAAAACCTATGGATTGCTATGTCTCTGAAAGAGAATCAAGCATGTGTACAGGGGCATAAACGCAGCAGTGATAGGATTGGAGAGGTTCGGTGAGCAAATGAAGACCCTTTGAAGTCATATTACATGGTACCCGTTCCACGGGTCTCAACTCTCCAGGTTTAAGGGATTCTTCCTTCAGCTAAAGCATGCATGTGGAACCCAGAGTATGATCAACCGTGTGATCGGGAGACGTGTTCCAATATGTCTCAGTTCTCGTCCCCGGGTACTCGGGTGCAACATTCCAGATGCTTTACTAACACTCTCCCGAGTTGGAGAGTGAGTTCCTTTAACCTCCTGTTTGGCCCAGTTTGCAATTTCTGCGGAAGATGAACAGGAATAGGGAGAACCAATGAGAGACTAGCTGGAGGTGTCTGGACAGGCAAATTTAACTCTCATTTCCCACCAGGTAGAGGAATTATCCAAAGGCTCAGCGTGCCGTGCCGGAACCAGATTAGGGCCTGAAGCAATCCTGCGGTGTTGCGGCCAGCTCACAAGAAAGCGAGTTGAAGAAAGGCGCTCAGGGGCACTGTAATTCACACACCTGCAGAGTTATAAATGACAGCTATCGTCCAAAAATATACTGAAGTAAGGTTGCCAAGAGGACTTGAAAGTGGGGCAGAATTGCAGGATACCAATTTCAGGAGGTACACTGGAATTGCATTTAAAGCATAGGAAAAGAGGCAGAACGTCGACAATGATGCACTTGGCCAAAAAGGGCATATGCGTTTTTTCCTGAATATATTCAGGAAAAAACGCATATGCCCTTTTTGGCCAACCAAGCAACCTTGCAAAGGAAATCTGCACTACAATGAAGTCTCACTTCCCCCCGGTCAAGAGGGCCATCTGAAAAAAGTGTAAAATCCAGAAAGGCAGGACAGGCCATGGAGAACTGGGAGCCTTGTTATGCTGATGGGCGGGATGTAAATTGCCAACAGCCACTCGGGAGAAGTGTATGGTGTTTCCTGAAACATCTAAAAAACAAAGCAACAGAGCCTAGGGCACTTCCTCATATGGTCCTATAGATTAGGGAAATTAAAATCAAAAAGACACAGCCACCCCAAAGTTTGGGACGGCTCTGTTTACAAGAACCTCGTTTACGGTACAAGTTCAATTTCGCAGAAAGTGAAAAATGGATAAAGAATTTGTGGTACTTATGTACAATGCAATATCACTCAGCAATGAAATCTATGTCATCAGGCCCGTAGCAGCATAATGAGTGGATTCAGGTATGATGATTCTAACTGAAATAAGTCATACAGAAAAAGAAACATCATAAGATATCACTAATACACGGAATGTAAACTTGGCTACACAGGAACTGGATTACAAAACAGAACAGGGTCTCAAATTTAGAAAACCAACTTATGCTTGCTTAAGGGGAAAGGTGAGTTGGGGTGCTGCATAAAACCAGAGATTGAAATGAGCACAGATAAAGTTCCTTAAGCCAAATATGTAATAGACAAGAGCTACTCCTTGCTCAACGAAATGGACTCAACACCCCATATTAAACGCCTAAGAATGTACCTGACTGGTAAGTATCTTAAAACCTATGGATTGCTATGTCTCTGAAAGAGAATCAAGCATGTGTACAGGGGCATAAACGCAGCAGTGATAGGATTGGAGAGGTTCGGTGAGCAAATGAAGACCCTTTGCAGTCATATTACATGGTACCCGTTCCACGGGTCTCAACTCTCCAGGTTTAAGGGATTCTTCCTTCAGCTAAAGCATGCATGTGGAACCCAGAGTATGATCAACCGTGTGATCGGGAGACGTGTTCCAATATGTCTCAGTTCTTGTCCCCGGGTACTCGGGTGCAACATTCCAGATACTTTACTAACACTCTCCCGAGTTGGAGAGTCAGTGCCTTTAACCTCCTGTTTGGCCCAGTTTGCAATTTCTGCGGAAGATGAACAGGAATAGGGAGAACCAATGAGAGACTAGCTGGAGGTGTCTGGACGGGCAAATTTAACTCTCATTTCCCACCAGGAAGAGGAATTAACCAAAGGCTCAGCGTGCCGTGCCGGAAGCAGATTAGGGCCTGAAGCAATCCTGCGGTGTTGCGGCCAGCTCACAAGAAAGCGAGTTGAAGAAAGGAGCTCAGGGGCACTGTAATTCACACACATGCAGAGTTATAAATGACAGCTATCGTCCAAAAATATACTGAAGTAAGGCTGCCAAGAGGACTTGAAAGTGGGGCAGAATTGCAGGATACCAATTTCAGGAGGTACACTGGAATTGCATTTAAAGCATAGGAAAAGAGGCAGAACGTCCACAATGATGCCCTTGGCCAAAAAGGGCATATGCGTTTTTTCCTGAATATATTCAGGAAAAAACGCATATGCCCTTTTTGGCCAACCAAGCAAGCTTGCAAAGGAAATCTGCACTACAATGAAGTCTCACTTCCCCCTGGTCAAAAGGGCCATCTGAAAAATGTGTAAAATCCAGAAAGGCAGGACAGGCCATGGAGAACTGGGAGCCTTGTTATGCTGATGGGCGGGATGTAAATTGCCAACAGCCACTGGGGAGAAGTGTATGGTGTTTCCTGAAACATCTAAGAAACAAAGCAACAGAGCCTAGGGCACTTCCACTTATGGTCCTATAGCTTAGGGAAATTAAAATCAAAAAGACACAGCCACCCCAAAGTTTGGGATGGCTCTGTTTACAAGAACCTTGTTTACGGTACAAGTACAATATCACAGAAAGTGAAAAATGGATAAAGAATTTGTGCTACTTACGTACAATGCAATATCACTCAGCAATGAAATCTATGTCATCAGGCCTGTAGCAGCATAGTGAGTGGATTCAGGTATGACGATTCTAACTGAAATAAGTCACACAGAAAAAGAAACATCATAAGATATCACTAATACACGGAATGTAAACTTGGCTACACAGAAAGTGAATTACAAAAAAGAACAGGGTCTCAAATTTAGAAAACCAACTTATGCTTGCTTAAGGGGAAAGGTGAGTTGGGGTGCTGCATAAAACCAGAGATTGAAATGAGCACAGATAAAGTTCCTTAAGACAAATATGTAATAGACAAGAGCTACTCCTTGCTCAACGAAATGGACTCAAAACCCCATATTAAACGCCTAATAATGTACCAGACTAGTCAGTATCTTAAAACCTATGGATTGCTATGTCTCTGAAAGAGAATCAAGCGTGAGTACAGGGGCATAAACGCAGCAGTGAGAGGATTGGAGAGGTTCGGTGTGCAAATGAAGACCCTTTGAAGTCATATTGCATGGTACCCATTCCACGGGTCTCAACTCTCCAGGTTTAAGGGATTCTTCCTTCAGCTAAAACATGCATGTGGAACCCAGAGTATGATCAACCGTGTGATCGGGAGACGTTTTCAAATATGTCTCAGTTTTCGACCCCTGGTACTCGGGTGCAACATTCCAGACGCTTTACTAACACTCTCCCGTCTTGGAGAGTCAGTGCCTTTAACCTCCTGTTTGGCCCAGTTTGCAATTTCTGCGGAAGATGAACAGGAATAGGGAGAACCAATGAGAGACTAGCTGGAGGTGTCTGGACGGGCAAATTTAACTCTCATTTCCCACCAGGAAGAGGAATTAACCAACGGCTCACCGTGCCATGCCAGAACAAGATTAGGGCCTGAAGCAATCCTGCGGTGTTGCTGCCAGCTCACAAGAAGGCGAGTTGAAGAAAGGAGCTCAGGGGCACTGTAATTCACAAACCTGCAGAGTTATAAATGACAGCTATCGTCCAAAAATATACTGAAGTAAGGCTGCCAAGAGGACTTGAAAGCGGGGCAGAATTGCAGGAAACCGATTTCAGGAGGTGGACTGGAATTGCATTTAAAGCATAGGAAAAGAGGCAGAACGTCCACAATGATGCACTTGGCCAAAAAGGGCGTATGCGTTTTTTCCTGAATATATTCAGGAAAAAACGCATACGCACTTTTTGGCCAACCAAGCAAGCTTGCAAAGGAAATCTGCACTACAATGAAGTCTCACTTCCCCCCGGTCAAGAGGGCCATCTGAAAAAAGTGTAAAATCCAGAAAGGCAGGACAGGCCATGGAGAACTGGGAGCCTTGTTATGCTGATGGGCGGGATGTAAATTGCCAACAGCCACTGGGGAGAAGTGTATGGTGTTTCCTGAAACATCTAAAAAACAAAGCAACAGAGCCTAGGGCACTTCCTCCTATGGTCCTATAGCTTAGGGAAATTAAAATCTAAAAGACACAGCCACCCCAAAGTTTGGGACGACTCTGTTTACAAGAACCTCGTTTACGGTACAAGTTCAATATTGCAGAAAGTGAAAAATGGATAAAGAAGTTTTGGTACTTATGTACAATGCAATATCACTCAGCAATGAAATCTATGTCATCAGGCCCGTAGCAGCATAATGAGTGGATTCAGGTATGATGATTCTAACTGAAATAAGTCACACAGAAAAAGAAACATCATAAGATACCAGTAATACACGGAATGTAAACTTGGCAATACAGGAACTGAATTACAAAACAGAACAGGGTCTCATATTTAGAAAACCAACATATGCTTGCTTAAGGGGAAAGGTGAGTTGGGGTGCTGCATAAAGCCAGAGATTGAAATGAGTACAGATAAAATTCCTTAAGCCAATTATGTAATAGACAAGAGCTACTCCTTGCTCAATGAAATGGACTCAAAACCCCATATTAAACGCCTAAGAATGTACATGACTAGTAAGCATCTTAAAACCTATGGATTGCTATGTCTCCGAAAGAGAATCAAGCGTGTGTACAGGGGCATAAACGCAGCAGTGATAGGATTGGAGAGGTTCGCTGAGCAAACGAAGACCCTTTGAAGTCATATTGCATGGTACCCATTCCACGGGTCTCAACTCTCCAGGTTTAAGGGATTCTTCCTTCAGCTGAAACATGCATGTGGAACCCAGAGTATGATCAACCGTGTGATCGGGAGATGTCTTCAAATATGTCTCTGTTCTCATCCCCTGGTACTCGGGTGCAACAGTCCAGAAGCTTTACTAACACTCTCCCGACTTGGAGAGTCAGTGACTTTAACTTCCTGTTTGGCCCAGTTTGCAATTTCTACGGAAAATGAACAGGAATAGGGAGAACCAATGAGAGACTAGCTGGAGGTGTCTGGACGGGCAAATTTAACTCTCATTTCCCACCAGGAAGAGGAATTAACCAAAGGCTCAGCGTGCCATGCCGGAACAAGATTAGGGCCTGAAGCAATCCTGCGGTGTTGCGGCCAGCTCACAAGAAAGCGAGTTGAAGAAAGGAGCTCAGGGGCACTGTAATTCAAAAACCTGCAGAGTTATAAATGACAGCTATCGTCCAAAAGTATACTGAAGTAAGGCTGCCAAGAGGACTTGAAAGCGGGGCAGAATTGCAGGAAACCGATTTCAGGAGGTAGACTGGAATTGCATTTAAAGAATAGGAAAAGAGGCAGAGCGTCGACAATGATGCACTTGGCCAAAAAGGGCGTATGTGTTTTTTCCTGAATATATTCAGGAAAAAACTCATACGCCCTTTTTGGCCAACCAAGCAAGCTTGCAAAGGAAATCTGCACTACAATGAAGTCTCACTTCCCCCCGGTCAAAAGGGCCATCTGAAAAATGTGTAAAATCCAGAAAGGCAGGACAGGCCATGGAGAACTGGGAGCCTTGTTATGCTGATGGGCGGGATGTAAATTGCCAACAGCCACTGGGGAGAAGTGTATGGTGTTTCCTGAAACATCTAAGAAACAAAGCAACAGAGCCTAGGGCACTTCCACTTATGGTCCTATAGCTTAGGGAAATTAAAATCAAAAAGACACAGCCACCCCAAAGTTTGGGATGGCTCTGTTTACAAGAACCTTGTTTACGGTACAAGTACAATATCACAGAAAGTGAAAAATGGATAAAGAATTTGTGCTACTTACGTACAATGCAATATCACTCAGCAATGAAATCTATGTCATCAGGCCTGTAGCAGCATAGTGAGTGGATTCAGGTATGACGATTCTAACTGAAATAAGTCACACAGAAAAAGAAACATCATAAGATATCACTAATACACGGAATGTAAACTTGGCTACACAGAAAGTGAATTACAAAAAAGAACAGGGTCTCAAATTTAGAAAACCAACTTATGCTTGCTTAAGGGGAAAGGTGAGTTGGGGTGCTGCATAAAACCAGAGATTGAAATGAGCACAGATAAAGTTCCTTAAGACAAATATGTAATAGACAAGAGCTACTCCTTGCTCAACGAAATGGACTCAAAACCCCATATTAAACGCCTAATAATGTACCAGACTAGTCAGTATCTTAAAACCTATGGATTGCTATGTCTCTGAAAGAGAATCAAGCGTGAGTACAGGGGCATAAACGCAGCAGTGAGAGGATTGGAGAGGTTCGGTGTGCAAATGAAGACCCTTTGAAGTCATATTGCATGGTACCCATTCCACGGGTCTCAACTCTCCAGGTTTAAGGGATTCTTCCTTCAGCTAAAACATGCATGTGGAACCCAGAGTATGATCAACCGTGTGATCGGGAGACGTTTTCAAATATGTCTCAGTTTTCGACCCCTGGTACTCGGGTGCAACATTCCAGACGCTTTACTAACACTCTCCCGTCTTGGAGAGTCAGTGCCTTTAACCTCCTGTTTGGCCCAGTTTGCAATTTCTGCGGAAGATGAACAGGAATAGGGAGAACCAATGAGAGACTAGCTGGAGGTGTCTGGACGGGCAAATTTAACTCTCATTTCCCACCAGGAAGAGGAATTAACCAACGGCTCACCGTGCCATGCCAGAACAAGATTAGGGCCTGAAGCAATCCTGCGGTGTTGCTGCCAGCTCACAAGAAGGCGAGTTGAAGAAAGGAGCTCAGGGGCACTGTAATTCACAAACCTGCAGAGTTATAAATGACAGCTATCGTCCAAAAATATACTGAAGTAAGGCTGCCAAGAGGACTTGAAAGCGGGGCAGAATTGCAGGAAACCGATTTCAGGAGGTGGACTGGAATTGCATTTAAAGCATAGGAAAAGAGGCAGAACGTCCACAATGATGCACTTGGCCAAAAAGGGCGTATGCGTTTTTTCCTGAATATATTCAGGAAAAAACGCATACGCACTTTTTGGCCAACCAAGCAAGCTTGCAAAGGAAATCTGCACTACAATGAAGTCTCACTTCCCCCCGGTCAAGAGGGCCATCTGAAAAAAGTGTAAAATCCAGAAAGGCAGGACAGGCCATGGAGAACTGGGAGCCTTGTTATGCTGATGGGCGGGATGTAAATTGCCAACAGCCACTGGGGAGAAGTGTATGGTGTTTCCTGAAACATCTAAAAAACAAAGCAACAGAGCCTAGGGCACTTCCTCCTATGGTCCTATAGCTTAGGGAAATTAAAATCTAAAAGACACAGCCACCCCAAAGTTTGGGACGACTCTGTTTACAAGAACCTCGTTTACGGTACAAGTTCAATATTGCAGAAAGTGAAAAATGGATAAAGAAGTTTTGGTACTTATGTACAATGCAATATCACTCAGCAATGAAATCTATGTCATCAGGCCCGTAGCAGCATAATGAGTGGATTCAGGTATGATGATTCTAACTGAAATAAGTCACACAGAAAAAGAAACATCATAAGATACCAGTAATACACGGAATGTAAACTTGGCAATACAGGAACTGAATTACAAAACAGAACAGGGTCTCATATTTAGAAAACCAACATATGCTTGCTTAAGGGGAAAGGTGAGTTGGGGTGCTGCATAAAGCCAGAGATTGAAATGAGTACAGATAAAATTCCTTAAGCCAATTATGTAATAGACAAGAGCTACTCCTTGCTCAATGAAATGGACTCAAAACCCCATATTAAACGCCTAAGAATGTACATGACTAGTAAGCATCTTAAAACCTATGGATTGCTATGTCTCCGAAAGAGAATCAAGCGTGTGTACAGGGGCATAAACGCAGCAGTGATAGGATTGGAGAGGTTCGCTGAGCAAACGAAGACCCTTTGAAGTCATATTGCATGGTACCCATTCCACGGGTCTCAACTCTCCAGGTTTAAGGGATTCTTCCTTCAGCTGAAACATGCATGTGGAACCCAGAGTATGATCAACCGTGTGATCGGGAGATGTCTTCAAATATGTCTCTGTTCTCATCCCCTGGTACTCGGGTGCAACAGTCCAGAAGCTTTACTAACACTCTCCCGACTTGGAGAGTCAGTGACTTTAACTTCCTGTTTGGCCCAGTTTGCAATTTCTACGGAAAATGAACAGGAATAGGGAGAACCAATGAGAGACTAGCTGGAGGTGTCTGGACGGGCAAATTTAACTCTCATTTCCCACCAGGAAGAGGAATTAACCAAAGGCTCAGCGTGCCATGCCGGAACAAGATTAGGGCCTGAAGCAATCCTGCGGTGTTGCGGCCAGCTCACAAGAAAGCGAGTTGAAGAAAGGAGCTCAGGGGCACTGTAATTCAAAAACCTGCAGAGTTATAAATGACAGCTATCGTCCAAAAGTATACTGAAGTAAGGCTGCCAAGAGGACTTGAAAGCGGGGCAGAATTGCAGGAAACCGATTTCAGGAGGTAGACTGGAATTGCATTTAAAGAATAGGAAAAGAGGCAGAGCGTCGACAATGATGCACTTGGCCAAAAAGGGCGTATGTGTTTTTTCCTGAATATATTCAGGAAAAAACTCATACGCCCTTTTTGGCCAACCAAGCAAGCTTGCAAAGGAAATCTGCACTACAATGAAGTCTCACTTCCCCCCGGTCAAAAGGGCCATCTGAAAAATGTGTAAAATCCAGAAAGGCAGGACAGGCCATGGAGAACTGGGAGCCTTGTTATGCTGATGGGCGGGATGTAAATTGCCAACAGCCACTGGGGAGAAGTGTATGGTGTTTCCTGAAACATCTAAGAAACAAAGCAACAGAGCCTAGGGCACTTCCACTTATGGTCCTATAGCTTAGGGAAATTAAAATCAAAAAGACACAGCCACCCCAAAGTTTGGGATGGCTCTGTTTACAAGAACCTTGTTTACGGTACAAGTACAATATCACAGAAAGTGAAAAATGGATAAAGAATTTGTGCTACTTACGTACAATGCAATATCACTCAGCAATGAAATCTATGTCATCAGGCCTGTAGCAGCATAGTGAGTGGATTCAGGTATGACGATTCTAACTGAAATAAGTCACACAGAAAAAGAAACATCATAAGATATCACTAATACACGGAATGTAAACTTGGCTACACAGAAAGTGAATTACAAAAAAGAACAGGGTCTCAAATTTAGAAAACCAACTTATGCTTGCTTAAGGGGAAAGGTGAGTTGGGGTGCTGCATAAAACCAGAGATTGAAATGAGCACAGATAAAGTTCCTTAAGACAAATATGTAATAGACAAGAGCTACTCCTTGCTCAACGAAATGGACTCAAAACCCCATATTAAACGCCTAATAATGTACCAGACTAGTCAGTATCTTAAAACCTATGGATTGCTATGTCTCTGAAAGAGAATCAAGCGTGAGTACAGGGGCATAAACGCAGCAGTGAGAGGATTGGAGAGGTTCGGTGTGCAAATGAAGACCCTTTGAAGTCATATTGCATGGTACCCATTCCACGGGTCTCAACTCTCCAGGTTTAAGGGATTCTTCCTTCAGCTAAAACATGCATGTGGAACCCAGAGTATGATCAACCGTGTGATCGGGAGACGTGTTCAAATATGTCTCAGTTTTCGACCCCTGGTACTCGGGTGCAACTTTTCAGACGCTGTACTAACACTCTCCCGACTTGGAGAGTCAGTGCCTTTAACCTCCTGTTTGGCCCAGTTTGCAATTTCTGCTGAAGATGAACAGGAATAGGGAGAACCAATGAGAGACTAGCTGGAGGTGTCTGGACGGGCAAATTTAACTCTCATTTCCCACCAGGAAGAGGAATTAACCAACGGCTCACCGTGCCATGCCAGAACAAGATTAGGGCCTGAAGCAATCCTGCGGTGTTGCTGCCAGCTCACAAGAAAGCGAGTTGAAGAAAGGAGCTCAGGGGCACTGTAATTCACAAACCTGCAGAGTTATAAATGACAGCTATCGTCCAAAAATATACTGAAGTAAGGCTGCCAAGAGGACTTGAAAGCGGGGCAGAATTGCAGGAAACCGATTTCAGGAGGTACACTGGAATTGCATTTAAAGCATAGGAAAAGAGGCAGAACGTCCACAATGATGCACTTGGCCAAAAAGGGCGTATGCGTTTTTTCCTGAATATATTCAGGAAAAAACTCATACGCACTTTTTGGCCAACCAAGCAAGCCTGCAAAGGAAATCTGCACTACAATGAAGTCTCACTTCCCCCTGGTCAAGAGGGCCATCTGAAAAAAGTGTAAAATCCAGAAAGGCAAGACAGGCCATGGAGAACTGGGAGCCTTGTTATGCTGATGGGCGGGATGTAAATTGCCAACAGCCACTCGGGAGAAGTGTATGGTGTTTCCTGAAACATCTAAAAAACAAAGCAACAGAGCCTAGAGCACTTCCTCATATGGTCCTATAGATTAGGGAAATTAAAATCAAAAAGACACAGCCACCCCAAAGTTTGGGACGGCTCTGTTTACAAGAACCTCGTTTATGGTACAAGTTCAATTTCGCAGAAAGTGAAAAATGGATAAAGAATTTGTGGTACTTACGTACAATGCAATATCACTCAGCAATGAAATCTATGTCATCAGGCCCGTAGCAGCATAATGAGTGGATTCAGGTATGATGATTCTAACTGAAATAAGTCACACAGAAAAAGAAACATCATAAGATATCACTAATACACGGAATGTAAACTTGGCTACACAGGAACTGGATTACAAAACAGAACAGGGTCTCAAATTTAGAAAACCAACTTATGCTTGCTTAAGGGGAAAGTTGAGTTCAGGTGCTGCATAAAACCAGAGATTGAAATGAGCACAGATAAAGTTCCTTAAGCCAAATATGTAATAGACAAGAGCTACTCCTTGCTCAACGAAATGGACTCAACACCCCATATTAAACGCCTAAGAATGTACCTGACTAGTAAGTATCTTAAAACCTATGGATTGCTATGTCTCTGAAAGAGAATCAAGCATGTGTACAGGGGCATAAACGCAGCAGTGATAGGATTGGAGAGGTTCGGTGAGCAAATGAAGACCCTTTGCAGTCATATTACATGGTACCCGTTCCACGGGTCTCAACTCTCCAGGTTTAAGGGATTCTTCCTTCAGCTAAAGCATGCATGTGGAACCCAGAGTATGATCAACTGTGTGATCGGGAGACGTGTTCCAATATGTCTCAGTTCTTGTCCCCGGGTACTCGGGTGCAACATTCCAGATACTTTACTAACACTCTCCCGAGTTGGAGAGTCAGTGCCTTTAACCTCCTGTTTGGCCCAGTTTGCAATTTCTGCGGAAGATGAACAGGAATAGGGAGAACCAATGAGAGACTAGCTGGAGGTGTCTGGACGGGCAAATTTAACTCTCATTTCCCACCAGGAAGAGGAATTAACCAAAGGCTCAGCATGCCGTGCTGGAACCAGATTAGGGCCTGAAGCAATCCTGCGGTGTTGCGGCCAGCTCACAAGAAAGCGAGTTGAAGAAAGGAGCTCAGGGGCACTGTAATTCACACACCTGCAGAGTTATAAATGACAGCTATCGTCCAAAAATATACTGAAGTAAGGCTGCCAAGAGGACTTGAAAGTGGGGCAGAATTGCAGGATACCAATTTCAGTAGGTACACTGGAATTGCATTTAAAGCATAGGAAAAGAGGCAGAACGTCGACAATGATGCCCTCGGCCAAAAAGGGCATATGCGTTTTTTCCTGAATATATTCAGGAAAAAACGCATATGCCCTTTTTGGCCAACCAAGCAAGCTTGCAAAGGAAATCTGCACTACAATGAAGTCTCACTTCTCCCTGGTCAAAAGTGCCATCTGAAAAAAGTGTAAAATCCAGAAAGGCAGGACAGGCCATGGAGAACTGGGAGCCATGTTATGCTGAAGGGTGGGATGTAAATTGCCAACAGCCACTCGGGAGAAGTGTATGGTGTTTCCTGAAACATCTAAAAAACAAAGCAACAGAGCCTAGGGCACTTCCACTTATGGTCCTATAGCTTAGGGAAATTAAAATCAAAAAGACACAGCCACCCCAAAGTTTGGGACGGCTCTGTTTACAAGAACCTCGTTTATGGTACAAGTTCAATATCGCAGAAAGTGAAAAATGGATAAAGAATTTGTGCTACTTACGTACAATGCAATATCACTCAGCAATGAAATCTATGTCATCAGGCCTGTAGCAGCATAGTGAGTGGATTCAGGTATGATGATTCTAACTGAAATAAGTCACACAGAAAAAGAAACATCATAAGATATCACTAATACACGGAATGTAAACTTGGCTACACAGAAACTGAATTACAAAAAAGAACAGGGTCTCAAATTTAGAAAACCAACTTATGCTTGCTTAAGGGGAAAGGTGAGTTGGGGTGCTGCATAAAACCAGAGATTGAAATGAGCACAGATAAAGTTCCTTAAGACAAATATGTAATAGACAAGAGCTACTCCTTGCTCAACGAAATGGACTCAAAACCCCATATTAAACGCCTAATAATGTACCAGACTAGTCAGTATCTTAAAACCTATGGATTGCTATGTCTCTGAAAGAGAATCAAGCGTGAGTACAGGGGCATAAACGCAGCAGTGAGAGGATTGGAGAGGTTCGGTGTGCAAATGAAGACCCTTTGAAGTCATATTGCATGGTACCCATTCCACGGGTCTCAACTCTCCAGGTTTAAGGGATTCTTCCTTCAGCTAAAACATGCATGTGGAACCCAGAGTATGATCAACCGTGTGATCGGGAGACGTTTTCAAATATGTCTCAGTTTTCGACCCCTGGTACTCGGGTGCAACATTCCAGACGCTTTACTAACACTCTCCCGTCTTGGAGAGTCAGTGCCTTTAAACTCCTGTTTGGCCCAGTTTGCAATTTCTGCGGAAGATGAACAGGAATAGGGAGAACCAATGAGAGACTAGCTGGAGGTGTCTGGACGGGCAAATTTAACTCTCATTTCCCACCAGGAAGAGGAATTAACCAACGGCTCACCGTGCCATGCCAGAACAAGATTAGGGCCTGAAGCAATCCTGCGGTGTTGCTGCCAGCTCACAAGAAAGCGAGTTGAAGAAAGGAGCTCAGGGGCACTGTAATTCACAAACCTGCAGAGTTATAAATGACAGCTGTCGTCCAAAAATATACTGAAGTAAGGCTGCCAAGAGGACTTGAAAGCGGGGCAGAATTGCAGGAAACCGATTTCAGGAGGTGGACTGGAATTGCATTTAAAGCATAGGAAAAGAGGCAGAACGTCCACAATGATGCACTTGGCCAAAAAGGGCGTATGCGTTTTTTCCTGAATATATTCAGGAAAAAACGCATACGCACTTTTTGGCCAACCAAGCAAGCTTGCAAAGGAAATCTGCACTACAATGAAGTCTCACTTCCCCCCGGTTAAGAGGGCCATCTGAAAAAAGTGTAAAATCCAGAAAGGCAGGACAGGCCATGGAGAACTGGGAGCCTTGTTATGCTGATGGGCGGGATGTAAATTGCCAACAGCCACTGGGGAGAAGTGTATGGTGTTTCCTGAAACATCTAAAAAACAAAGCAACAGAGCCTAGGGCACTTCCTCCTATGGTCCTATAGCTTAGGGAAATTAAAATCTAAAAGACACAGCCACCCCAAAGTTTGGGACGACTCTGTTTACAAGAACCTCGTTTACGGTACAAGTTCAATATTGCAGAAAGTGAAAAATGGATAAAGAAGTTTTGGTACTTATGTACAATGCAATATCACTCAGCAATGAAATCTATGTCATCAGGCCCGTAGCAGCATAATGAGTGGATTCAGGTATGATGATTCTAACTGAAATAAGTCACACAGAAAAAGAAACATCATAAGATACCAGTAATACACGGAATGTAAACTTGGCAATACAGGAACTGAATTACAAAACAGAACAGGGTCTCAAATTTAGAAAACCAACTTATGCTTGCTTAAGGGGAAAGGTGAGTTGGGGTGCTGCATAAAGCCAGAGATTGAAATGAGTACAGATAAAATTCCTTAAGCCAATTATGTAATAGACAAGAGCTACTCCTTGCTCAACGAAATGGACTCAAAACCCCATATTAAACGCCTAAGAATGTACATGACTAGTAAGCATCTTAAAACCTATGGATTGCTATGTCTCCGAAAGAGAATCAAGCGTGTGTACAGGGGCATAAACGCAGCAGTGATAGGATTGGAGAGGTTCGCTGAGCAAACGAAGACCCTTTGAAGTCATATTGCATGGTACCCATTCCACGGGTCTCAACTCTCCAGGTTTAAGGGATTCTTCCTTCAGCTGAAACATGCATGTGGAACCCAGAGTATGATCAACCGTGTGATCGGGAGATGTCTTCAAATATGTCTCTGTTCTCGTCCCCTGGTACTCGGGTGCAACAGTCCAGAAGCTTTACTAACACTCTCCCGACTTGGAGAGTCAGTGACTTTAACTTCCTGTTTGGCCCAGTTTGCAATTTCTACGGAAAATGAACAGGAATAGGGAGAACCAATGAGAGACTAGCTGGAGGTGTCTGGACGGGCAAATTTAACTCTCATTTCCCACCAGGAAGAGGAATTAACCAAAGGCTCAGCGTGCCATGCCGGAACAAGATTAGGGCCTGAAGCAATCCTGCGGTGTTGCGGCCAGCTCACAAGAAAGCGAGTTGAAGAAAGGAGCTCAGGGGCACTGTAATTCAAAAACCTGCAGAGTTATAAATGACAGCTATCGTCCAAAAGTATACTGAAGTAAGGCTGCCAAGAGGACTTGAAAGCGGGGCAGAATTGCAGGAAACCGATTTCAGGAGGTAGACTGGAATTGCATTTAAAGAATAGGAAAAGAGGCAGAACGTCGACAATGATGCACTTGGCCAAAAAGGGCGTATGTGTTTTTTCCTGAATATATTCAGGAAAAAACGCATACGCCCTTTTTGGCCAACCAAGCAAGCTTGCAAAGGAAATCTGCACTACAATGAAGTCTCACTTCCCCCCGGTCAAAAGGGCCATCTGAAAAATGTGTAAAATCCAGAAAGGCAGGACAGGCCATGGAGAACTGGGAGCCTTGTTATGCTGAAGGGCGGCATGTAAATTGCCAACAGCCACTCGGGAGAAGTGTATGGTGCTTCCTGAAACATCTAAAAAACAGAGGAACAGAGCCTAGGGCACTTCCACTTATGGTCCTATAGATTAGGGAAATTAAAATCAAAAAGACACAGCCACCCCAAAGTTTGTGATGGCTCTCTTTACAAGAACCTCGTTTACGGTACGAGTTCAATATCGCAGAAAGCAAAAAATGGATGAAGAAGTTGTGGTACTTACATACAATGCAATATCACTCAGCAATGAAATCTATGTTATCAGGCCCGTAGCAGCATAATGAGTGGATTCAGGTATGATGATTCTAACTGAAATAAGTCACACAGAAAAAGAAACATCATAAGATATCACTAATACACGGAATGTAAACTTGGCTACACAGGAACTGGATTACAAAAGAGAACAGTGTCTCAAATTTAGAAAACCAACTTATGCTTGCTTAAGGGGAAAGGTGAGTTGGGGTGCTGCATAAAACCAGAGATTGAAATGAGCACAGATAAAGTTCCTTAAGCCAAATATGTAATAGACAAGAGTTACTCCTTGCTCAACGAAATGGACTCAACACCCCATATTAAACGTCTAAGAATGTACCTGATTACTAATTATCTTAAAACCTATGGATTGCTATGTCTCCGAAAGAGAATCAAACATGTGTACAGGGGCACAAATGCAGCAATGATAGGATTGGAGAGTTTCGGTGAGCAAATGAAGACCCTTTGAAGTCATATTGCATGGTACCCATTCCACGGGTCTCAACTCTCCAGGTTCAAGGGATTCTTCCTTCAGCTAAAACATGCATGTGGAACCCACAGTATGATCAACCATGTGATCGGGAGACGTGTTCCAATGTCTCAGTTCTCGTCCCCTGGTACTCGGGTGCAACATTCCACACGCTTTACTAACACTCTCTTGACTTGGACAGTCAGTGCCTTTAATCTCCTGTTTGACCCAGTTTGCAAATTCCGCGGAAGATGAACAGGAATAGGGAGAACCAATGAGAGACTAGCTGGAGGTGTCTGGACGCGCAAATTTAACTCTCATTTCCCACCAGGAAGAGGAATTAACCAAAGGCTCAGCGTGCCGGGCCGGAACCAGATTAGGGCCTGAAGCAATACTGCGGTGTTGCGGCCAGCTCACAAGAAAGCGAGTTGAAGAAAGGAGCTCAGGGGCACTGTAATTCACAAACCTGCAGAGTTATAAATGACAGCTATCGTCCAAAAATATACTGAAGTAAGGCTGCCAAGAGGACTTGAAAGCTGGGCAGAATTGCAAGAAACCGAATTCAGCAGGTAGACTGGAATTGCATTTAAAGCATAGGAAAAGAGGCAGAACGTCGACAATGATGCACTTGGCCAAAAAGGGCGTATGCATTTTTTCCTGAATATATTCAGGAAAAAAAGCATACGCACTTTTTGGCCAACCAAGCAAGCTTGCAAAGGATATCTGCACTACAATGAAGTCTCACTTCCCCCCGGTCAAAAGGGCCATCTGAAAAAAGTGTAAAATCCAGAAAGGCAGGACAGGCCATGGAGAACTGGGAGCCTTGTTATGCTGATGGGCGGGATGTAAATTGCCAACAGCCACTGGGGAGAAGTGTATGGTGTTTCCTGAAACATCTAAGAAACAAAGCAACAGAGCCTAGGGCACTTCCACTTATGGTCCTATAGCTTAGGAAAATTAAAATCAAAAAGACACAGCCACCCCAAAGTTTGGGACGGCTCTGTTTACAAGAACCTTGTTTACGGTACAAGTACAATATCACAGAAAGTGAAAAATGGATAAAGAAGTTGTGGTACTTACGTACAATGCAATATCACTCAGCAATGAAATCTATGTCATCAGGCCCGTAGCAGCATAATGAGTGGATTCAGGTATGATGATTCTAACTGAAATAAGTCACACAGGAAAAGAAACATCATAAGATATCACTAATACCCGGAATGTAAACTTGGCTACACAGGAACTGGATTACAAAACAGAACAGGGTCTCAAATTTAGAAAACCAACTTATGCTTGCTTAAGGGGAAAGGTGAGTTGGGGTGCTGCATAAAAGCAGAGATTGAAATGAGCACAGATAAACTTCCTTAAGCCAAATATGTAATAGACAAGAGCTACTCCTTGCTCAACGAAATGGACTCAACACCCCGTATTAAACGCCTAAGAATGTAACTGACTAGTAAGGATCTTAAAACCTATGGATCGCTATGTCTCCAAAAGAGAATCAAGCGTGTGTACAGGGGCATAAACGCAGCAGTGATAGGATTGGGGAGGTTCGGTGAGCAAATGAAGACCCTTTGAAGTCATATTGCATGGTACCCATTCCACGGGTCTCAATTCTCCAGGTTTAAGGGATTCTTCCTTCAGCTAAAACATGCATGTGGAACCCAGAGTATGATCAACCGTGTGATCGGGAGACGTGTTCCAATATGTCTCAGTTCTCGTCCCCTGCTACTCGGGTGCAACATTCCAGACGCTTTACTAACACTCTCCCGACTTGGAGAGTCAGTGCCTTTAACCTCCTGTTTGGCCCAGTTTGCAATTTCTGCGGAAGATGAACAGGAATAGGGAGAACCAATGAGAGACTAGCTGGAGGTGTCTGGACGGGCAAATTTAACTCTCATTTCCCACCAGGAAGAGGAATTAACCAAAGGCTCAGCGTGCCGTGCCGGAACCAGATTAGGGCCTGAAGCAATCCTGCGGTGTTGCGGCCAGCTCACAAGAAAACGAGTTGAAGAAAGGATTTCAGGGGCACTGTAATTCACAAAGCTGCAGAGTTATAAATGACAGCTATCGTCCAAAAATATACTGAAGTAATGCTGCCAAGAGCACTCCAAAGCGGGGCAGAATTGCAGGAAACCGATATCATGAGGTAGACTGGAATTGCATTTAAAGCATAGGAAAAGAGGCAGAACGTCGACAATGATGCACTTGGCCAAAAAGGGTGTATGCGTTTTTTCCAGAATATATTCAGGAAAAAACGCATACGCCCTTTTTGGCCAACCAAGCAAGCTTGCAAAGGAAATCTGCACTACAATGAAGTCTCACTTCCCCCCGGTCAAAAGGGCCATCTGAAAAAAGTGTAAAATCCAGAAAGGCAGGACAGGCCATGGAGAACTGGGAGCCTTGTTATGCTGATTGGCGGGATGTAAATTGCCAACAGCCACTGGGGAGAAGTGTATGGTGTTTCCTGAAACATCTAAGAAACAAAGCAACAGAGCCTAGTGCACTTCCACTTATGGTCCTATAGATAAGGGAAATTAAAATCAAAAAGACACAGTCACCCCAAAGTTTGGGATGGCTCTGTTTACAAGAACATCATTTACGGTACAAGTTCAATATCGCAGAAAGCGAAAAATGGATAAAGAAGTTGTGGTACTTACGTACAATGCAATATCACTCAGCAATGAAATCTATGTCATCAGGCCCGTAGCAGCATAATGAGTGGATTCAGGTATGATGATTCTAACTGAAATAAGTCACACAGAAAAAGAAACATCATAAGATATCACTAATACACGGAATGTAAACTTGGCTACACAGAAACTGAATTACAAAAAAGAACAGGGTCTCAAATTTAGAAAACCAACTTATGCTTGCTTAAGGGGAAAGGTGAGTTGGGGTGCTGCATAAAACCAGAGATTGAAATGAGCACAGATAAAGTTCCTTAAGCCAAATATGTAATAGACAAGAGCTACTCCTTGCTCAACGAAATGGACTCAACACCCCATATTAAACGCCTAATAATGTACCTGACTAGTAAGCATCTTAAAACCTATGGATTGCTATGTCTCTGAAAGAGAATCAAGCGTGAGTACAGGGGAATAAATGCAGCAGTGACAGGATTGGAGAGGTTCGGTGTGCAAATGAAGACCCTTTGAAGTCATATTGCATGGTACCCATTCCACGGGTCTCAACTCTCCAGGTTTAAGGGATTCTTCCTTCAGCTAAAACATGCATGTGGAACCCAGAGTATGATCAACCATGTGATCGGGAGACGTGTTCAAATATGTCTCAGTTTTCGACCCCTGGTACTCGGGTGCAGCTTTTCAGACGCTTTACTAACACTCTCCCGACTTGGAGAGTCAGTGCCTTTAACCTCCTGTTTGGCCCAGTTTGCAATTTCTGCGGAAGATGAACAGGAATAGGGAGAACCAAAGAGAGACTAGCTGGAGGTGTCTGGACGGGCAAATTTAACTCTCATTTCCCACCAGGAAGAGGAATTAACCAACGGCTCACCGTGCCATGCCAGAACAAGATTACGGCCTGAAGCAATCCTGCGGTGTTGCTGCCAGCTCACAAGAAAGCGAGTTGAAGAAAGGAGCTCAGGGGCACTGTAATTCACAAACCTGCAGAGTTATAAATGACAGCTATCGTCCAAAAATATACTGAAGTAAGGCTGCCAAGAGGACTTGAAAACGGGGCAGAATTGCAGGAAACCGATTTCAGGAGGTGGACTGGAATTGCATTTAAAGCATAGGAAAAGAGGCAGAACGTCCACAATGATGCACTTGGCCAAAAAGTGCGTATGCGTTTTTTCCTGAATATATTCAGGAAAAAACGCATACGCCCTTTTTGGCCAACCAAGCAAGCTTGCAAAGGAAATCTGCACTACAATGAAGTCTCACTTCCCCCCGGTCAAGAGGGCCATCTGAAAAAAGTGTAAAATCCAGAAAGGCAGGACAGGCCATGGAGAACTGGGAGCCTTGTTATGCTGATGGGCGGGATGTAAATTGCCAACAGCCACTCGGGAGAAGTGTATGGTGTTTCCTGAAACATCTAAAAAACAAAGCAACAGAGCCTAGGGCACTTCCACTTATGGTCCTATAGCTTAGGGAAATTAAAATCAAAAAGACACAGCCACCCCAAAGTTTGGGACGGCTCTGTTTACAAGAACCTCGTTTATGGTACAAGTTCAATTTCGCAGAAAGTGAAAAATGGATAAAGAATTTGTGGTACTTACGTACAATGCAATATCACTCAGCAATGAAATCTATGTCATCAGGCCTGTAGCAGCATAGTGAGTGGATTCAGGTATGACGATTCTAACTGAAATAAGTCACACAGAAAAAGAAACATCATAAGATATCACTAATACACGGAATGTAAACTTGGCTACACAGGAACTGGATTACAAAACAGAACAGGGTCTCAAATTTAGAAAACCAACTTATGCTTGCTTAAGGGGAAAGGTGAGTTGGGGTGCTGCATAAAACCAGAGACTGAAATGAGCACAGATAAAGTTCCTTAAGACAAATATGTAATAGACAAGAGCTACTCCTTGCTCAACGAAATGGACTCAAAACCCCATATTAAACGCCTAAGAATGTACCTGACTAGTCAGTATCTTAAAACCTATGGATTGCTATGTCTCTGAAAGAGAATCAAGCATGTGTACAGGGGCATAAACGCAGCAGTGAGAGGATTGGAGAAGTTCGGTGTGCAAATGAAGACCCTTTGAAGTCATATTGCATGGTACCCGTTCCACGGGTCTCAACTCTCCAGGTTTAAGGGATTCTTCCTTCAGCTAAAACATGCATGTGGAACCCAGAGTATGATCAACCGTGTGATCAGGAGACGTGTTCAAATATGTCTCAGTTTTCGACCCCTGGTACTCGGGTGCAACTTTTCAGACGCTTTACTAACACTCTCCCGACTTGGAGAGTCAGTGCCTTTAACCTCCTGTTTGGCCCAGTTTGCAATTTCTGCGGAAGATGAACAGGAATAGGGAGAACCAATGAGAGACTAGCTGGAGGTGTCTGGACGGGCAAATTTAACTCTCATTTCCCACCAGGAAGAGGAATTAACCAACGGCTCACCGTGCCATGCCAGAACAAGATTAGGTCCTGAAGCAATCCTGCGGTGTTGCGGCCAGCTCACAAGAAAGCGAGTTGAAGAAAGGAGCTCAGGGACACTGTACTTCACAAACCTGCAGAGTTATAAATGACAGCTATCGTCCAAAAATATACTGAAGGAAGGCTGCCAAGAGGACTTGAAAGCGGGGAAGAATTGCAGGAAACCGATTTCAGGAGGTGGACTGGAATTGCATTTAAAGCATAGGAAAAGAGGCAGAACGTCCACAATGATGCACTTGGCCAAAAAGGGCGTATGCGTTTTTTCCCGAATATATTCAGGAAAAAACGCATACGCACTTTTTGGCCAACCAAGCAAGCTTGCAAAGGAAATCTGCACTACAATGAAGTCTCACTTCCCCCCGGTCAAGAGTGCCATCTGAAAAAAGTGTAAAATCCAGAAAGGCAGGACAGGCCATGGAGAACTGGGAGCCTTGTTATGCTGATGGGCGGGATGTAAATTGCCAACAGTCATGGGGGAGAAGTGTATGGTGTTTCCTGAAACATCTAAAAAACAAAGCAACAGAGCCTAGGGCACTTCCTCATATGGTCCTATAGCTTAGGGAAATTAAAATCAAAAAGACACAGCCACCCCAAAGTTTGGGACGGCTCTGTTTACAAGAACCTCGTTTACGGTACAAGTTCAATTTCGCAGAAAATGAAAAATGGATAAAGAATTTGTGGTACTTACGTACAATGCAATATCACTCAGCAATGAAATCTATGTCATGAGGCCCATAGCAGCATAATGAGTGGATTCAGGTATGATGATTCTAACTGAAATAAGTCACACAGAAAAAGAAACATCATAAGATATCACTAATACACGGAATGTAAACTTGGCTACACAGGAACTGGATTACAAAACAGAACAGGGTCTCAAATTTAGAAAACCAACTTATGCTTGCTTAAGGGGAAAGGTGAGTTGGGGTGCTCCATAAAACCAGAGATTGAAATGAGCACAGATAAAGTTCCTTAAGCCAAATATGTAATAGACAAGAGCTACTCCTTGCTCAACGAAATGGACTCAACACCCCATATTAAACTCCTAAGAATGTACCTGACTAGTAAATATCTTAAAACCTATGGATTGCTATGTCTCTGAAAGAGAATCAAGCATGTGTACAGGGGCATAAACGCAGCAGTGATAGGATTGGAGAGGTTTGGTGAGCAAATGAAGACCCTTTGAAGTCATATTACATGGTACCCGTTCCACGGGTCTCAACTCTCCAGGTTTAAGGGATTCTTCCTTCAGCTAAAGCATGCATGTGGAACCCAGAGTATGATCAACCGTGTGATCGGGAGACGTGTTCCAATATGTCTCAGTTCTCGTCCCCGGGTACTCGGGTGCAACATTCCAGATGCTTTACTAACACTCTCCCGAGTTGGAGAGTCAGTGCCTTTAAACTCCTGTTTGGCCCAGTTTGCAATTTCTGCGGAAGATGAACAGGAATAGGGAGAACCAATGAGAGACTAGCTGGAGGTGTCTGGACGGGCAAATTTAACTCTCATTTCCCACCAGGTAGAGGAATTATCCAAAGGCTCAGCGTGCCGTGCCGGAACCAGATTAGGGCCTGAAGCAATCATGCGGTGTTGCGGCCATCTCACAAGAAAGCGAGTTGAAGAAAGGAGCTCAGGGGCACTGTAAT
This sequence comes from Orcinus orca, assembly GCF_937001465.1. Classification (NCBI taxonomy): domain Eukaryota; kingdom Metazoa; phylum Chordata; class Mammalia; order Artiodactyla; family Delphinidae; genus Orcinus; species Orcinus orca. The sequence goes on from NW_026043893.1 coordinate 114,519, forward strand.
TCACACACCTGCAGAGTTATAAATGACAGCTATCGTCCAAAAATATACTGAAGTAAGGCTGCCAAGAGGACTTGAAAGTGGGGCAGAATTGCAGGATACCAATTTCAGGAGGTACACTGGAATTGCATTTAAAGCATAGGAAAAGAGGCAGAACGTCGACAATGATGCACTTGGCCAAAAAGGGCATATGCGTTTTTTCCTGAATATATTCAGGAAAAAACGCATATGCCCTTTTTGGCCAACCAAGCAAGCTTGCAAAGGAAATCTGCACTACAATGAAGTCTCACTTCCCCCTGGTCAAAAGTGCCATCTGAAAAAAGTGTAAAATCCAGAAAGGCAGGACAGGCCATGGAGAACCGGGAGCCTTGTTATGCTGATGGGTGGGATGTAAATTGCCAACAGCCACTCGGGAGAAGTGTATGGTGTTTCCTGAAACATCTAAAAAACAAAGCAACAGAGCCTAGGGCACTTCCACTTATGGTCCTATAGCTTAGGGAAATTAAAATCAAAAAGACACAGCCACCCCAAAGTTTGGGACGGCTCTGTTTACAAGAACCTCGTTTACGGTACAAGTTCAATTTCGCAGAAAGTGAAAAGTGGATAAAGAATTTGTGGTACTTACGTACAATGCAATATCACTCAGCAATGAAATCTATGTCATCAGGCCCGTAGCAGCATAATGAGTGGATTCAGGTACGATGATTCTAACTGAAATAAGTCACACAGAAAAAGAAACATCATAAGATATCACTAATACACGGAATGTAAACTTGGCTACACAGGAACTGGATTACAAAACAGAACAGGGTCTCAAATTTAGAAAACCAACTTATGCTTGCTTAAGGGGAAAGGTGAGTTGGGGTGCTGCATAAAACCAGAGATTGAAATGAGCACAGATAAAGTTCCTTAAGCCAAATATGTAATAGACAAGAGCTACTCCTTGCTCAACGAAATGGACTCAACACCCCATATTAAACGCCTAAGAATGTACCTGACTAGTAAGTATCTTAAAACCTATGGATTGCTATGTCTCTGAAAGAGAATCAAGCATGTGTACAGGGGCATAAACGCAGCAGTGATAGGATTGGAGAGGTTCGGTGAGCAAATGAAGACCCTTTGAAGTCATATTACATGGTACCCGTTCCACGGGTCTCAACTCTCCAGGTTTAAGGGATTCTTCCTTCAGCTAAAGCATGCATGTGGAACCCAGAGTATGATCAACCGTGTGATCGGGAGACGTGTTCCAATATGTCTCAGTTCTCGTCCCCGGGTACTCGGGTGCAACATTCCAGATGCTTTACTAACACTCTCCCGAGTTGGAGAGTCAGTGCCTTTAAACTCCTGTTTGGCCCAGTTTGCAATTTCTGTGGAAGATGAACAGGAATAGGGAGAACCAATGAGAGACTAGCTGGAGGTGTCTGGACGGGCAAATTTAACTCTCATTTCCCAGCAGGTAGAGGAATTATCCAAAGGCTCAGCATGCCGTGCCGGAACCAGATTAGGGCCTGAAGCAATCCTGCGGTGTTGCGGCCAGCTCACAAGAAAGCGAGTTGAAGAAAGGAGCTCAGGGGCACTGTAATTCACACACCTGCAGAGTTATAAATGACAGCTATCGTCCAAAAATATACTGAAGTAAGGTTGCCAAGAGGACTTGAAAGCCGGGCAGAATTGCAGGAAACCGATTTCAGGAGGTAGACTGGAATTGCATTTAAAGCATAGGAAAAGAGGCAGAAGGTCGACAATGATGCACTTGGCCAAAAAGGGCGTATGCGTTTTTTCCTGAATATATTCAGGAAAAAACGCATACGCCCTTTTTGGCCAACCAAGCAAGCTTGCAAAGGAAATCTGCACTACAATGAAGTCTCACTTCCCCCCGGTCAAAAGGGCCATCTGAAAAAAGTGTAAAATCCAGAAAGGCAGGACAGGCCATGGAGAACTGGGAGCCTTGTTATGCTGATGGGCGGGATGTAAATTGCCAACAGCCACTCGGGAGAAATGTATGGTGTTTCCTGAAACATCTAAAAAACAAAGTAACAGAGCCTAGGGCACTTCCACTTATGGTCCTATAGCTTAGGGAAATTAAAATCAAAAAGACACAGCCACCCCAAAGTTTGGGACGGCTCTGTTTACAAGTACCTCCTTTACGGTACAAGTTCAATATTACAGAAAACGAAAAATGGATAAAGAAGTTGTGGTATTTATGTACAATGCAATATCACTCAGCAATGACATCTATGTCATCAGGCCCGTAGCAGCATAATGAGTGGATTCAGGTATGATGATTCTAACTGAAATAAGTCACACAGAAAAAGAAACATCATAAGATATCACTAATACACGGAATGTAAACTTGGCTACACAGGAACTGGATTACAAAGCAGAACAGGGTCTCAAATTTAGAAAACCAACTTATGCTTGCTTAATGGGAAAGGTGAGTTGGGGTGCTGCATAAAACCAGAGATTGAAATGATCACAGATAAAGTTCCTTAAGACAAATATGTAATAGACAAGAGCTACTCCTTGCTCAACGAAATGGACTCAAAACCCCATATTAAACGCCTAATAATGTACCAGACTAGTCAGTATCTTAAAACCTATGGATTGCTATGTCTCCGAAAGAGAATCAAACATTTGTACAGGGGCACAAATGCAGCAATGATAGGATTGGAGAGTTTCGGTGAGCAAATGAAGACCCTTTGAAGTCATATTGCATGGTACCCATTCCACGGGTCTCAAATTTCCAGGTTTAAGGGATTCTTCCTTCAGCTAAAACATGCATGTGGAACCCAGAGTATGATCAACCATGTGATCGGGAGACGTGTTCCAATATGTCTGAGTTCTCGTCCCCTGGTACTCGGGTGCAACATTCCAGACACTTTACTAACACTCTCCCGACTTGGAGAGTCAGTGCCTTTAACCTCCTGTTTGGCCCAGTTTGCAATTTCTGCGGAAGATGAACAGGAATAGGGAGAACCAATGAGAGACTAGCTGGAGGTGTCTGGACGGGCAAATTTAACTCTCATTTCCCACCAGGAAGAGGAATTAACCAAAGGCTCAGCGTGCCGTGCCGGAACCAGATTAGGGCCTGAAGCAATCCTGCGGTGTTGCGGCCGGCTCACAAGAAAGCGAGTTGAAGAAAGGAGCTCAGGGGCACTGTAATTCACAAACCTGCAGAGTTATAAATGACAGCTATCGTCCAAAAATATACTGAAGTAAGCCTGCCAAGAGGACTTGAAAGCGGGGCAGAATTGCAGGAAACTGATTTCAGGAGGTAGACCGGAATTGCATTTAAAGCATAGGAAAAGAGGCAGAACGTTGAAAATGATGCACTTGGACAAAAAGGGCGTATGCGTTTTTTCCTGAATATATTCAGGAAAAACGCATACGCCCTTTTTGGCCAACCAAGCAAGCTTGCAAAGGAAATCTGCACTACAATGAAGTCTCACTTCCCCCCGGTCAAAAGGGCCATCTGAGAAAAGTCTAAAATCCAGAAAGGCAGGACAGGCCATGGAGAACTGGTAGCCTTGTTATGCTGATGGGCGGGATGTAAATTGCCAACAGCCACTCCGGAGAAGTGTATGGTGTTTCCTGAAACATCTAAAAAACAAAGCAACAGAGCCTAGGGCACTTCCTCATATGGTCCTATAGCTTAGGGAAATTAAAATCAAAAAGACACAGCCACCCCAAAGTTTGGGACGGCTCTGTTTACAAGAACCTCGTTTACGGTACAAGTTCAATTTCGCAGAAAGTGAAAAATGGATAAAGAATTTGTGGTACTTACGTACAATGCAATATCACTCAGCAATGAAATCTATGTCATCAGGCCCGTAGCAGCATAATGAGTGGATTCAGGTATGATGATTCTAACTGAAATAAGTCACACAGAAAAAGAAACATCATAAGATATCACTAATACACGGAATGTAAACTTGGCTACACAGGAACTGGATTACAAAACAGAACAGGGTCTCAAATTTAGAAAACCAACTTATGCTTGCTTAAGGGGAAAGGTGAGTTGGGGTGCTGCATAAAACCAGAGATTGAAATGAGCACAGATAAAGTTCCTTAAGCCAAATATGGAATAGACAAGAGCTACTCCTTGCTCAACGAAATGGACTCAACACCCCATATTAAACGCCTAAGAATGTACCTGACTAGTAAGTATCTTAAAACCTATGGATTGCTATGTCTCCGAAAGAGAATCAACCGTGAGTACAGGGGCATAAACACAGCAGTGATAGGATTGGAGAGGTTCGGTGAGCAAATGAAGACCCTTTGAAGTCATATTGCATGGTATCCATTCCACGGGTCTCAACTCTCCAGGTTTAAGGGATTCTTCCTTCAGCTAAAACATGCATGTGGAACCCAGGGTATGATCAACCGTGTGATCGGGAGACGTGTTCCAATATGTCTCAGTTCTCATCCCCTGGTACTCGGGTGCAACATTCCAGACGCTTTACTAACACTCTCCCGACTTGGAGAGTCAGTGCCTTTAACCTCCAGTTTGGCCCAGTTTGCAATTTCTGCGGAAGATGAACAGGAATAGGGAGAACCAATGAGAGACTAGCTGGAGGTGTCTGGACGGGCAAATTTAACTCTCATTTCCCACCAGGAAGAGGAATTAAGCAAAGGCTCAATGTGCCGTGCCGGAACCAGATTAGGGCCTGAAGCAATCCTGCGGTGTTGCGGCCAGCTCACAAGAAAGCGAGTTGAAGAAAGGAGCTCAGGGGCACTGTAATTCACAAACCTGCAGAGTTATAAATGACAGCTATCGTCCAAAAATATACTGAAGTAAGGCTGCCAAGAGGACTTGAAAGCGGGGCAGAATTGCAGGAAACCGATTTCAGGAGGTAGACTGGAATTGCATTTAAAGCATAGGAAAAGAGGCAGAACGTCCACAATGATGCACTTGGCCAAAAAGGGTGTATGCGTTTTTTCCTGAATATATTCAGGAAAAAACGCATACGCCCTTTCTGGCCAACCAAGCAAGCTTGCAAAGGAAATCTGCACTACAATGAAGTCTCACTTCCCCCAGGTCAAAAGGGCCATCTGAAAAAAGTGTAAAATCCAGAAAGGCAGGACAGGCCATGGAGAACTGGGAGCCTTGTTATGCTGATGGGCGGGATGTAAATTGCCAACAGCCACTGGGGAGAAGTGTATGGTGTTTCCTGAAATATCTAAAAAACAAAGCAACAGAGCCTAGGGCACTTCCACTTATAGTCCTATAGCTTAGGGAAATTAAAATAAAAAAGACACAGACACCCCAAAGTATGGGACGGCTCTGTTTATAAGAACCTCGTTTACGGTACATGTTCAATATCGCAGAAAGTGAAAAATGGATAAAGAAGTTGCGGAACTTACGTACAATGCAATATCACTCAGCAATGAAATCTATGTCATCAGGCCCGTAGCAGCATAGAGTGGATTCAGGTATGATGATTCTAACTGAAATAAGTCACACAGAAAAAGAAACATCATAAGATATCACTAATACACGGAATGTAAACTTGGCTACACAGGAACTGGATTACAAAACAGAACAGGGTCTCAAATGTAGAAAAGCAACTTATGCTTGCTTAAGGGGAAAGGTGAGTTGGGGTGCTGCATAAAACCAGAGATTGAAATGAGCACAGATAAAGTTCCTTAAGCCAAACATGTAATAGACAAGAGCTACTCCTTGCTCAACGAAACGGACTCAAAACACCATATTAAATGCCTAATAATGTACCTGACTAGTAAGTATCTTAAAACCTATGGATTGCTATGTCTCTGAAAGAGAATCAAGCGTGAGTACAGGGACATAAACGCAGCAGTGATAGGATTGGAGAGGTTCGGTGAGCAAATGAAGACCCTTTGAAGTCATATTGCATGGTACCCATTCCACGGGTCTCAACTCTCCAGGTTTAAGGGATTCTTCCTTCAGCTAAAACATGCATGTGGAACCCAGAGTATGATCAACCATGTGATCGGGAGACGTGTTCAAATATGTCTCAGTTCTCATCGCCTGGTACTCGGGTGCAACATTCCAGATGCTTTACTAACACTCTCCCGACTTGGAGAGTCAGTGCCTTTAACCTCCTGTTTGGCCCAGTTTGCAAATTCCACGGAAGATGAACAGGAATAGGGAGAACCAATGTGAGACTAGCTGGAGGTGTCTGGACGGGCAAATTTAACTCTCATTTCCCACCAGGAAGAGCAATTAAGCAAAGGCTCAGCGTGCCATGCCGGAACCAGATTAGGGCCTGAAGCAATCCTGCGGTGTTGCGGCCAGCTCACAAGAAAGTGAGTTGAAGAAAGGAGCTCAGGGGCACTGTTATCACAAACCTGCAGAGTTATGAATGACAGCTATCATTCAAAAATATACTGAAGTAAGGCTGCCAAGAGGACTTGAAAGCGGGACAGAATTACAGGAATCCGATTTCAGGAGGTAGACTGGAATTGCATTTAAGCATAGGAAAAGAGGGAGAACGTCGACAATGATGCACTTGGCCAAAAACTGCGTATGCGTTTTTTCCTGCATATATTCAGGAAAAAACGCATACGCCCTTTTTGGCCAACCAAGCAAGCTTGCAAAGGAAATCTGCACTACAATGAAGTCTCACTTCCCCCAGGTCAAAAGGGCCATCTGAAAAAAGTGTAAAATCCAGAAAGGCTGGACTGGCAATGGAGAACTGGGAGCCTTGTTATGCTGATGGGCGGGATGTAAATTGCCAACAGCCACTCGGGAGAAGTGTATGGTGTTTCCTGAAACATCTAAAAAACAAAGCAACAGAGCCTAGGGCTCTTCCACTTATGGCCCTATAGCTTAGGGAAATTAAAATCAAAAAGACACAGCCACCCCAAAGTTTGGGACGGCTCTGTTTACAAGAACCTCGTTTACGGTACAAGTTCAATTTCGCAGAAAGTGAAAAATGGATAAAGAATTTGTGGTACTTACGTACAATGCAATATCACTCAGCAATGAAATCTATGTCATCAGGCCCGTAGCAGCATAATGAGTGGATTCAGGTATGATGATTCTAACTGAAATAAGTCACACAGAAAAAGAAACATCATAAGATATCACTAATACACGGAATGTAAACTTGGCTACACAGGAACTGGATTACAAAACAGAACAGGGTCTCAAATTTAGAAAACCAACTTATGCTTGCTTAAGGGGAAAGGTGAGTTGGGGTGCTGCATAAAACCAGAGATTGAAATGAGCACAGATAAAGTTCCTTAAGCCAAATATGGAATAGACAAGAGCTACTCCTTGCTCAACGAAATGGACTCAACACCCCATATTAAACGCCTAAGAATGTACCTGACTAGTAAGTATCTTAAAACCTATGGATTGCTATGTCTCCGAAAGAGAATCAACCGTGAGTACAGGGGCATAAACACAGCAGTGATAGGATTGGAGAGGTTCGGTGAGCAAATGAAGACCCTTTGAAGTCATATTGCATGGTATCCATTCCACGGGTCTCAACTCTCCAGGTTTAAGGGATTCTTCCTTCAGCTAAAACATGCATGTGGAACCCAGGGTATGATCAACCGTGTGATCGGGAGACGTGTTCCAATATGTCTCAGTTCTCATCCCCTGGTACTCGGGTGCAACATTCCAGACGCTTTACTAACACTCTCCCGACTTGGAGAGTCAGTGCCTTTAACCTCCAGTTTGGCCCAGTTTGCAATTTCTGCGGAAGATGAACAGGAATAGGGAGAACCAATGAGAGACTAGCTGGAGGTGTCTGGACGGGCAAATTTAACTCTCATTTCCCACCAGGAAGAGGAATTAAGCAAAGGCTCAATGTGCCGTGCCGGAACCAGATTAGGGCCTGAAGCAATCCTGCGGTGTTGCGGCCAGCTCACAAGAAAGCGAGTTGAAGAAAGGAGCTCAGGGGCACTGTAATTCACAAACCTGCAGAGTTATAAATGACAGCTATCGTCCAAAAATATACTGAAGTAAGGCTGCCAAGAGGACTTGAAAGCGGGGCAGAATTGCAGGAAACCGATTTCAGGAGGTAGACTGGAATTGCATTTAAAGCATAGGAAAAGAGGCAGAACGTCCACAATGATGCACTTGGCCAAAAAGGGCGTATGCGTTTTTTCCTGAATATATTCAGGAAAAAACGCATACGCCCTTTCTGGCCAACCAAGCAAGCTTGCAAAGGAAATCTGCACTACAATGAAGTCTCACTTCCCCCAGGTCAAAAGGGCCATCTGAAAAAAGTGTAAAATCCAGAAAGGCAGGACAGGCCATGGAGAACTGGGAGCCTTGTTATGCTGATGGGCGGGATGTAAATTGCCAACAGCCACTCGGGAGAAGTGTATGGTGTTTCCTGAAATATCTAAAAAACAAAGCAACAGAGCCTAGGGCACTTCCACTTATAGTCCTATAGCTTAGGGAAATTAAAATAAAAAAGACACAGACACCCCAAAGTATGGGACGGCTCTGTTTATAAGAACCTCGTTTACGGTACATGTTCAATATCGCAGAAAGTGAAAAATGGATAAAGAAGTTGCGGAACTTACGTACAATGCAATATCACTCAGCAATGAAATCTATGTCATCAGGCCCGTAGCAGCATAGAGTGGATTCAGGTATGATGATTCTAACTGAAATAAGTCACACAGAAAAAGAAACATTATAAGATATCACTAATACACGGAATGTAAACTTGGCTACACAGGAACTGGATTACAAAACAGAACAGGGTCTCAAATGTAGAAAAGCAACTTATGCTTGCTTAAGGGGAAAGGTGAGTTGGGGTGCTGCATAAAACCAGAGATTGAAATGAGCACAGATAAAGTTCCTTAAGCCAAACATGTAATAGACAAGAGCTACTCCTTGCTCAACGAAACGGACTCAAAACACCATATTAAATGCCTAATAATGTACCTGACTAGTAAGTATCTTAAAACCTATGGATTGCTATGTCTCTGAAAGAGAATCAAGCGTGAGTACAGGGACATAAACGCAGCAGTGATAGGATTGGAGAGGTTCGGTGAGCAAATGAAGACCCTTTGAAGTCATATTGCATGGTACCCATTCCACGGGTCTCAACTCTCCAGGTTTAAGGGATTCTTCCTTCAGCTAAAACATGCATGTGGAACCCAGAGTATGATCAACCATGTGATCGGGAGACGTGTTCAAATATGTCTCAGTTCTCATCGCCTGGTACTCGGGTGCAACATTCCAGATGCTTTACTAACACTCTCCCGACTTGGAGAGTCAGTGCCTTTAACCTCCTGTTTGGCCCAGTTTGCAAATTCCACGGAAGATGAACAGGAATAGGGAGAACCAATGTGAGACTAGCTGGAGGTGTCTGGACGGGCAAATTTAACTCTCATTTCCCACCAGGAAGAGCAATTAAGCAAAGGCTCAGCGTGCCATGCCGGAACCAGATTAGGGCCTGAAGCAATCCTGCGGTGTTGCGGCCAGCTCACAAGAAAGTGAGTTGAAGAAAGGAGCTCAGGGGCACTGTTATCACAAACCTGCAGAGTTATGAATGACAGCTATCATTCAAAAATATACTGAAGTAAGGCTGCCAAGAGGACTTGAAAGCGGGACAGAATTACAGGAATCCGATTTCAGGAGGTAGACTGGAATTGCATTTAAGCATAGGAAAAGAGGGAGAACGTCGACAATGATGCACTTGGCCAAAAACTGCGTATGCGTTTTTTCCTGCATATATTCAGGAAAAAACGCATACGCCCTTTTTGGCCAACCAAGCAAGCTTGCAAAGGAAATCTGCACTACAATGAAGTCTCACTTCCCCCAGGTCAAAAGGGCCATCTGAAAAAAGTGTAAAATCCAGAAAGGCTGGACTGGCAATGGAGAACTGGGAGCCTTGTTATGCTGATGGGCGGGATGTAAATTGCCAACAGCCACTCGGGAGAAGTGTATGGTGTTTCCTGAAACATCTAAAAAACAAAGCAACAGAGCCTAGGGCTCTTCCACTTATGGCCCTATAGCTTAGGGAAATTAAAATCAAAAAGACACAGCCACCCCAAAGTTTGGGACGGCTCTGTTTACAAGAACCTTGTGTACGGTACATGTTCAATATCGCAGAAAGTGAAAAATGGATAAAGAAGTTGTGGTACTCACGTACAATGCAATATCACTCAGCAATGAAATCAATGTCATCTGGCCTATAGCATCATAATGAGTGGATTCAGGTATGATGATTCTAACTGAAATAAGTCACACAGAAAAAGAAACATCATAAGATATCACTAATACACGGAATGTAAACTTGGCTACACAGGAACTGGATTACAAAAGAGAAGAGGGTCTCAAATTTAGAAAACCAACTTATGCTTGTTTAAGGGGAAAGGTGAGTTGGGGTGCTGCATAAAACCAGAGATTGAAATGAGCACAGATAAAGTTCCTTAAGCCAAATATGGAATAGACAAGAGCTACTCCTTGCTCAACGAAATGGACTCAACACCCCATATTAAACGCCTAAGAATGTACCTGACTAGTAAGTATCTTAAAACCTATGGATTGCTATGTCTCCGAAAGAGAATCAAGCGTGTGTACAGGGGCATAAACGCAGCAGTGATAGGATTGGAGAGGTTCGGTGAGCAAATGAAGACCCTTTGAAGTCATATTGCATGGTACCCATTCCACGGGTCTCAACTCTCCAGGTTTAAGGGATTCTTCCTTCAGCTAAAGCATGCATGTGGAACCCAGAGTATGATCAACCGTGTGATCGGGAGACGGGTTCAAATATGTCTCAGTTCTTGTCCCCTGGTACTCAGGTGCAACATTCCACACGCTTTACTAAGACTCTCCCGACTTGGAGAGTCAGTGCCTTTAACCTCCTGTTTGGCCCAGTTTGCAATTTCTGCGGAAGATGAACAGGGATAGGGAGGACCAATGAGAGACTAGCTGGAGGTGTCTGGACGGGCAAATTTAACTCTCATTTCCCACCAGGAAGAGGAATTAAGCAAAGGCTCAATGTGCCATGCCGGAACCAGATTAGGGCCTGAAGCAATCCTGCGGTGTTGCGGCCAGCTCACAAGAAAGCGAGTTGAAGAAAGGAGCTCAGGGGCACTGTAATTCACAAACCTGCAGAGTTATAAATGACAGCTATCGTCCAAAAATATACTGAAGTAAGGCTGCCAAGAGGACTAGAAAGCGGGGCAGAATTGCAGGAAACCCATTTCAGGAGGTAGACTGGAATTGCATTTAAAGCATAGGAAAAGAGGCAGAAGGTCGATAATGATGCACTTGCCCAAAAAGGGCGTATGCGTTTTTTCCTGAATATATTCAGGAAAAAACGCATACGCCCTTTTTGGCCAACCAAGCAAGCTTGCAAAGGAAATCTGCACTACAATGAAGTCTCACTTCCCCACAGTCAAAAGGGCCATCTGAAAAAAGTGTAAAATCCAGAAAGGCAGGACAGGCCATGGAGAACTGGGAGCCTTGTTATGCTGATGGGCGGGATGTAAATTGTCAACAGCCACTCAGGAGAAGTGTATGGTGTTTCCTGAAACATCTAAAAAACAAAGCAACAGAGCCTAGGGCACTTCCACTTATAGTCCTATAGCTTAGGGAAATTAAAATCAAAAAGACACAGACACCCCAGAGTATGGGACGGCTCTGTTTATAAGAACCTCGTTTACGGTACAAGTTCAATATCGCAGAAAGTGAAAAATGGATAAAGAAGTTGCGGTACTTACGTACAATGCAATATCACTCAGCAATGAAATCTATGTCATCAGGCCCGTAGCAGCATAGAGTGGATTCAGGTATGATGATTCTAACTGAAATAAGTCACACAGAAAAAGAAACATCATAAGATATCACTAATACACGGAATGTAAACTTGGCTACACAGGAACTGGATTACAAAACAAAACAGGGTCTCAAATGTAGAAAAGCAACTTATGCTTGCTTAAGGGGAAAGGTGAGTTGGGGTGCTGCATAAAACCAGAGATTGAAATGAGCACAGATAAAGTTCCTTAAGCCAAACATGTAATAGACAAGAGCTACTCCTTGCTCAACGAAATGGACTCAAAACACCATATTAAATGCCTAATAATGTACCTGACTAGTAAGTATCTTAAAACCTATGGATTGCTATGTCTCTGAAAGAGAATCAAGCGTGAGTACAGGGACATAAACGCAGCAGTGATAGGATTGGAGAGGTTCGGTGAGCAAATGAAGACCCTTTGAAGTCATATTGCATGGTACCCATTCCACGGGTCTCAACTCTCCAGGTTTAAGGGATTCTTCCTTCAGCTAAAACATGCATGTGGAACCCAGAGTATGATCAACCATGTGATCGGGAGACGTGTTCAAATATGTCTCAGTTCTCATCGTCTGGTACTCGGGTGCAACATTCCAGATGCTTTACTAACACTCTCCCGACTTGCAAAGTCAGTGCTTTAACCTCCTGTTTGGCCCAGTTTGCAAATTCCGCGGAAGATGAACAGGAATAGGGAGAACCAATGAGAGACTAGCTGGAGGTGTCTGGACGGGCAAATTTAACTCTCATTTCCCACCAGGAAGAGCAATTAAGCAAAGGCTCAGCGTGCCGTGCCGGAACCAGATTAGGGCCTGAAGCAATACTGCGGTGTTGCGGCCAGCTCACAAGAAAGCGAGTTGAAGAAAGGAGCTCAGGGGCACTGTTATCACAAACCTGCAGAGTTATAAATGACAGCTATCATCCAAAAATATACTGAAGTAAGGCTGCCAAGAGGACTTGAAAGCGGGGCAGAATTGCAGGAATCCGATTTCAGGAGGTAGACTGGAATTGCATTTAAGCATAGGAAAAGAGGCAGAACGTCGACAATGATGCACTTGGCCAAAAAGTGCGTATGCCTTTTTTCCTGCATATATTCAGGAAAAAACGCATACGCCCTTTTTGGCCAACCAAGCAAGCTTGCAAAGGAAATCTGCACTACAATGAAGTCTCACTTTCCCCCGGTCAAAAGGGCCATCTGAAAAAAGTGTAAAATCCAGAAAGGCAGGACAGGCCATGGAGAACTGGGAGCCTTGTTATGCTGATGGGCGGGATGAAAATTGCCAACAGCCACTCAGGAGAAGTGTATGGTGTTTCCTGAAACATCTAAAAAACAAAGCAATGAAGCCTAGGGCACTTCCACTTATAGTCCTATAGCTTAGGGAAATTAAAATCAAAAAGACACAGCCACCCCAAAGTTTGGGACCTCTCTGTTTACAAGAACCTCGTTTATGGTACAAGTTCAATATCACAGAAAGGGAAAAATGGATAAAGCTGTTGTGGTACTTACGTACAATGCAATATCACTCAGCAATGAAATCTATGTCATCAGGCCCGTAGCAGCATAATGAGTGGATTCAGGTATGATGATTCTAACTGAAATAAGTCACACAGGAAAAGAAACATCATAAGATATCACTAATACCCGGAATGTAAACTTGGCTACACAGGAACTGGATTACAAAACAGAACAGGGTCTGAAATTTAGAAAACCAACTTATGCTTGCTTAAGGGGAAAGGTGAGTTGGGGTGCTGCATAAAACCAGAGATTGAAATGAGCACAGATAAAGTTCCTTAAGCCAAATATGGAATAGACAAGAGCTACTCCTTGCTCAACGAAATGGACTCAACACCCCATATTAAACGCCTAAGAATGTAGCTGACTAGTAAGTATCTTAAAACCTATGGATTGCTATGCCTCCTAAAGAGAATCAAGCATGTGTACAGGGGCATAAACGCAGCAGTGATAGGATTGGAGAGGTTCGGTGAGCAAATGAAGACCCTTTGAAGTCATATTGCATGGTACCCATTCCACGGGTCTCAACTCTCCAGGTTTAAGGGATTCTTCCTTCAGCTAAAGCATGCATGTGGAACCCAGAGTATGATCAATCATGTGATCGGGAGACGTGTTCCAATATGTCTCAGTTCTCGTCCCCTGGTACTCGGGTGCAACATTGCAGATGCTTTACTAACACTCTCCCGACTTGGAGAGATAGTGCCTTTAACCTCCTGTTTGGCCCAGTTTGCAATTTCTGCGGAAGATGAACAGGAATAGGGAGAACCAATGAGAGACTAGCTGGAGGTGTCTGGATGGGCAAATTTAACTCTCATTTCCCACCAAGAAGAGGAATTAACCAAAGGCTCAGCGTGCCATGCCGGAACCAGATTAGGGCCTGAAGCAATCCTGCGGTGTTGCGGCCAGCTCACAAGAAAGCGAGTTGAAGAAAGGAGCTCAGAAGCACTGTAATTCACAAACCTGCAGAGTTATAAATGACAGCTATCGTCCAAAAATATACTGAAGTAAGGCTGCCAAGAGGACTTGAAAGCGGGGCAGAATTGCAGGAAACCGATTTCAGGAGGTAGACTGGAATTGCATTTAAAGCATAGGAAAAGAGGCAGAACGTCGACAATGATGCACTTGGCCAACAAGGGCGAATGCGTTTTTTCCTGAATATATTCAGGAAAAAACGCATACGCCCTTGTTGGCCAACCAAGCAAGCTTGCAAAGGATATCTGCACTACATTGAAGTCTCACTTCCCTCCCGGTCAAAAGGACCATCTGAAAAATGTGTAAAATCCAGAAAGGCAGGACAGGCCATGGAGAACTGGGAGCCTTGTTATGCTGATGGGCAGGATGTAAATTGCCAACAGTCACTGGGGAGAAGTGTATGGTGTTTCCTGAAACATCTAAAAAACAAAGCAACAGAGCCTAGGGCACTTCCACTTATTGTCATATAGCTTAGGGAAATTAAAATCAAAAAGACACAGCCACCCCAAAGTTTGGGACGGCTCTGTTTACAAGAACCTCGTTTACGGTACAAGTTCAATATCGCAGAAAGCGAAAAATGGATAAAGAAGTTGTGGTACTTACGTACAATGCAATATCACTCAGCAATGAAATCTATGTCATCATGCCCGTAGCAGCATAATGAGTGGATTCAGGTATGATGCTTCTAACTGAAATAAGTCACACAGAAAAAGAAACATCATAAGATATCACTAATACACAGAATGTAAACTTGGCTACACAGGCACTGAATTACAAAACAGAACAGGGTCTGAAATTTAGAAAACCAACTTATGCTTGCTTAAGGGGAAAGGTGAGTTGGGGTGCTGCATAAAACCAGAGATTGAAATGAGCACACATAAAGTTCCTTAAGCCAAATATGTAATATACAAGAGCTACACCTTGCTCAACGAAATGGACTCAACACCCCATATTAAACACCTAAGAATGTACCTGACTAGTAAGTATCTTAAAACCTATGGATTGCTATGTCTCCGAAAGAGAACCAAGCGTGTGTACAGGGGCATAAACGCAGCAGTGATAGGATTGGAGAGGTTCGGTGAGCAAATGAAGACCCTTTGAAGTCACATTGCATGGTACCCATTCCACGGGTCTCAACTCTCCAGGTTTAAGGGATTCTTCCTTCAGCTAAAACATGCATGTGGCACCCAGAGTATGATCAACCGTGTGATCGGGAGACGTGTTCAAATATGTCTCAGTTTTCATCCCCTGGTACTCGGGTGCAACTTTCCAGACGCTTTACTAACACTCTCTCGAATTGGAGAGTCAGTGCCTTTAACCTCCTGCTTGGCCCAGTTTGCAATTTCTGCGGAAGATGAACAGGAATAGGGAGAACCAATGAGAGACTAGCTGGAGGTGTCTGGATGGGCAAATTTAACTCTCATTTCCCACCAGGAAGAGCAATTAAGCAAAGGCTCAGCGTGCCCTGATGGAACCAGATTAGGGTCTGAAGCAATCCTGCGGTGTTGCGGCCAACTCACAAGAAAGCGAGTTGAAGAAAGGAGTTCAGGGGCACTGTAATTCACAAACCTGCGGAGTTATAAATGACAGCTATCGTCCAAAAATATACTGAAGTAAGGCTGCCAAGAGGACTTGAATGCGGGCCAGAATTGCAGGAAACCGATTTCAGGAGGTAGACTGGAATTTCATTTAAAGCACAGGAAAAGAGGCAGAACGTCCACAATGATGCACTTGCCCTAAAAGGGCGTATGCGTTTTTTCCTGAATATATTCAGGAAAAAACGCATACGCCCTTTTTGGCCAACCAAGCAAGCTTGCAAAGGAAATCTGCACTACAATGAAGTCTCACTTCCTCCCGGTCAAAAGGGCCATCTGAAAAAAGTGTAAAATCGAGAAAGGCAGGACAGGACATGGAGAACTGGGAGCCTTGTTATGCTGATGGGCGGGATGTAAATTGCCAACAGCCACTGGTTAGAAGTGTATGGTGTTTCCTGAAACATCTAAAAAAAAGAGGAACAGAGCCTAGGGCACTTCCACTTATGGTCCTATAGCTTAGGGAAATTAAAATCAAAAAGGCAGAACCACCCAAAAGTTTTGGACGGCTCTGTTTACAACAACCTCGTTTACGGGACAACTTCAATATCGCAGAAAGTGAAAAATGGATAAAGAATTTGTGGTACTTACGTACAATGCAATATCACTCAACAATTAAATCTATGTTATCAGGCCCGTAGCAGCATAATGAGTGGATTCAGGTATGATGATTCTAACTACAATATGTAACACAGAAAAAGAAACATCTTAAGATATCACCGATACACGGAATGTAAACTTGGCTACACAGGAACTGGATTACAAAACAGAAGAGGGTCTCAAATTTAGAAAACCAACTTATGCTTGTTTAAGGGGAAAGGTGAGTTGGGGTGCTGCATAAAACCAGAGATTGAAATGAGCACAGATAAAGTTCCTTAAGCCAAATATGGAATAGACAAGAGCTACTCCTTGCTCAACGAAATGGACTCAACACCCCATATTAAACGCCTAAGAATGTACCTGACTAGTCAGTATCTTAAAACCTATGGATTGCTATGTCTCCGAAAGAGAATCAAGCGTGTGTACAGGGGCATAAACGCAGCAGTGATAGGATTGGAGAGGTTCGGTGAGCAAATGAAGACCCTTTGAAGTCATATTGCATGGTACCCATTCCACGGGTCTCAACTCTCCAGGTTTAAGGGATTCTTCCTTCAGCTAAAGCATGCATGTGGAACCCAGAGTATGATCAACCGTGTGATCGGGAGACGGGTTCAAATATGTCTCAGTTCTTGTCCCCTGGTACTCAGGTGCAACATTCCACACGCTTTACTAAGACTCTCCCGACTTGGAGAGTCAGTGCCTTTAACCTCCTGTTTGGCCCAGTTTGCAATTTCTGCGGAAGATGAACAGGGATAGGGAGGACCAATGAGAGACTAGCTGGAGGTGTCTGGACGGGCAAATTTAACTCTCATTTCCCACCAGGAAGAGGAATTAAGCAAAGGCTCAATGTGCCGTGCCGGAACCAGATTAGGGCCTGAAGCAATCCTGCGGTGTTGCGGCCAGCTAACAAGAAAGCGAGTTGAAGAAAGGAGCTCAGGGGCACTGTAATTCACAAACCTGCAGAGTTATAAATGACAGCTATCGTCCAAAAATATACTGAAGTAAGGCTGCCAAGAGGACTAGAAATCGGGGCAGAATTGCAGGAAACCCATTTCAGGAGGTAGACTGGAATTGCATTTAAAGCATAGGAAAAGAGGCAGAAGGTCGATAATGATGCACTTGCCCAAAAAGGACGTATGCGTTTTTTCCTGAATATATTCAGGAAAAAACGCATACGCCCTTTTTGGCCAACCAAGCAAGCTTGCAAAGGAAATCTGCACTACAATGAAGTCTCACTTCCCCCAGGTCAAAAGGGCCATCTGAAAAAAGTGTAAAATCGAGAAAGGCAGGACAGGCCATGGAGAACTGGGAGCCTTGTTATGCTGATGGGCGGGATGTAAATTGTCAACAGCCACTCAGGAGAAGTGTATGGTGTTTCCTGAAACATCTAAAAAACAAAGCAACAGAGCCTAGGGCACTTCCACTTATAGTCCTATAGCTTAGGGAAATTAAAATAAAAAAGACACAGACACCCCAAAGTATGGGACGGCTCTGTTTATAAGAACCTCGTTTACGGTACAAGTTCAATATCGCAGAAAGTGAAAAATGGATAAAGAAGTTGCAGTACTTACGTACAATGCAATATCACTCAGCAATGAAATCTATGTCATCAGGCCCGTAGCAGCATAGAGTGCATTCAGGTATGATGATTCTAACTGAAATAAGTCACACAGAAAAAGAAACATCATAAGATATCACTAATACACGGAATGTAAACTTGGCTACACAGGAACTGGATTACAAAACAGAACAGGGTCTCAAATGTAGGAAAGCAACTTATGCTTGCTTAAGGGGAAAGGTGAGTTGGGGTGCTGCATAAAACCAGAGATTGAAATGAGCACAGATAAAGTTCCTTAAGCCAAACATGTAATAGACAAGAGCTACTCCTTGCTCAACGAAATGGACTCAAAACACCATATTAAATGCCTAATAATGTACCTGACTAGTAAGTATCTTAAAACCTATGGATTGCTATGTCTCTGAAAGAGAATCAAGCGTGAGTACAGGGACATAAACGCAGCAGTGATAGGATTGGAGAGGTTCGGTGAGCAAATGAAGACCCTTTGAAGTCATATTGCATGGTACCCATTCCACGGGTCTCAACTCTCCAGGTTTAAGGGATTCTTCCTTCAGCTAAAACATGCATGTGGAACCCAGAGTATGATCAACCATGTGATCGGGAGACGTGTTCAAATATGTATCAGTTCTCATCGCCTGGTATTCGGGTGCAACATTCCAGATGCTTTACTAACACTCTCCCGACTTGGAAAGTCAGTGCCTTTAACCTCCTGTTTGGCCCAGTTTGCAAATTCCGCGGAAGATGAAGAGGAATAGGGAGAACCAATGAGAGACTAGCCGGAGGTGTCTGGACGGGCAAATTTAACTCTCATTTCCCACCAGGAAGAGCAATTAAGCAAAGGCTCAGCGTGCCGTGCCGGAACCAGATTAGGGCCTGAAGCAATCCTGCGGTGTTGCGGCCAGCTCACAAGAAAGCGAGTTGAAGAAAGGAGCTCAGGGGCACTGTTATCACAAACCTGCAGAGTTATAAATGACAGCTATCATCCAAAAATATACTAAAGTAAGGCTGCCAAGAGGACTTGAAAGCGGGGCAGAATTGCAGGAATCCGATTTCAGGAGGTAGACTGGAATTGCATTTAAGCATAGGAAAAGAGGCAGAACATCGACAATGATGCACTTGGCCAAAAAGTGCGTATGCGTTTTTTCCTGCATATATTCAGGAAAAAACGCATACGCCCTTTTTGGCCAACCAAGCAAGCTTGCAAAGGAAATCTGCACTACAATGAAGTCTCACTTTCCCCCGGTCAAAAGGGCCATCTGAAAAAAGTGTAAAATCCAGAAAGGC
Source organism: Orcinus orca (assembly GCF_937001465.1). Taxonomy (NCBI): domain Eukaryota; kingdom Metazoa; phylum Chordata; class Mammalia; order Artiodactyla; family Delphinidae; genus Orcinus; species Orcinus orca. The sequence goes on from NW_026043893.1 coordinate 133,800, forward strand.
AGGACAGGCCATGGAGAACTGGGAGCCTTGTTATGCTGATGGGCGGGATGAAAATTGCCAACAGCCACTCGGGAGAAGTGTATGGTGTTTCCTGAAACATCTAAAAAACAAAGCAACGGAGCCTAGGGCACTTCCACTTATAGTCCTATAGCTTAGGGAAATTAAAATCAAAAAGACACAGCCACCCCAAAGTTTGGGACCTCTCTGTTTACAAGAACCTCGTTTATGGTACAAGTTCAATATCACAGAAAGGAAAAAATGGATAAAGCTGTTGTGGTACTTACGTACAATGCAATATCACTCAGCAATGAAATCTATGTCATCAGGCCCATAGCAGCATAATGAGTGGATTCAGGTATGATGATTCAAACTGAAATAAGTCACACAGAAAAAGAAACATCATAAGATATCACTAATACATGGAATGTAAACTTGGCTACACACAAACTGGATTACAAAACAGAACAGGGTCTGAAATTTAGAAAACCAACTTATGCTTGCTTAAGGGGAAAGGTGAGTTGGGGTGCTGCATAAAACCAGAGATTGAAATGAGCACAGATAAAGTTCCTTAAGCCAAACATGTAATAGACAAGAGCTACTCCTTGCTCAACGAAATGGACTCAACACCCCATATTAAACGCCTAAGAATGTAGCTGACTAGTAAGTATCTTAAAACCTATGGATTGCTATGTCTCCTAAAGAGAATCAAGAGTGTGTACAGGGGCATAAACGCAGCAGTGATAGGATTGGAGAGGTTCGGTGAGCAAATGAAGACCCTTTGAAGTCATATTGCATGGTACCCATTCCACGGGTCTCAACTCTCCAGGTTTAAGGGATTCTTCCTTCAGCTAAAGCATGCATGTGGAACCCAGAGTATGATCAATCATGTGATTGGGAGACGTGTTCCAATATGTCTCAGTTCTCGTCCCCTGGTACTCGGGTGCAACATTGCAGATACTTTACTAACACTCTCCCGACTTGGAGAGATAGTGCCTTTAACCTCCTGTTTGGCCCAGTTTGCAATTTCCGCGGAAGATGAACAGGAATAGGGAGAACCAATGAGAGACTAGCTGGAGGTGTCTGGATGGGCAAATTTAACTCTCATTTCCCACCAAGAAGTGGAATTAACCAAAGGCTCAGCGTGCCGTGCCGGAACCAGATTAGGGCCTGAAGCAATCCTGCGGTGTTGCGGCCAGCTCACAAGAAAGCGAGTTGAAGAAAGGAGCTCAGAAGCACTGTAATTCACAAACCTGCAGAGTTATAAATGACAGCTATCGTCCAAAAATATACTGAAGTAAGGCTGCCAAGAGGACTTGAAAGCGGGGCAGAATTGCAGGAAACCGATTTCAGGAGGTAGACTGGAATTGCATTTAAAGCATAGGAAAAGAGGCAGAACGTCGACAATGATGCACTTGGCCAACAAGGGCGAATGCGTTTTTTCCTGAATATATTCAGGAAAAAACGCATACGCCCTTGTTGGCCAACCAAGCAAGCTTGCAAAGGATATCTGCACTACATTGAAGTCTCACTTCCCTCCGGGTCAAAAGGACCATCTGAAAAAAGTGTAAAATCCAGAAAGGCAGGACAGGCCATGGAGAACTGGGAGCCTTGTTATGCTGATGGGCAGGATGTAAATTGCCAACAGTCACTGGGGAGAAGTGTATGGTGTTTCCTGAAACATCTAAAAAACAAAGCAACAGAGCCTAGGGCACTTCCACTTATTGTCATATAGCTTAGGGAAATTAAAATCAAAAAGACACAGCCACCCCAAAGTTTGGGACGGCTCTGTTTACAAGAACCTCGTTTACGGTACAAGTTCAATATCGCATAAAGCGAAAAATGGATAAAGAAGTTGTGGTACTTACGTACAATGCAATATCACTCAGCAATGAAATCTATGTCATCATGCCCGTAGCAGCATAATGAGTGGATTCAGGTATGATGATTCTAACTGAAATAAGTCACACAGAAAAAGAAACGTCATAAGATATCACTAATACACAGAATGTAAACTTGGCTACACAGGCACTGAATTACAAAACAGAACAGGGTCTGAAATTTAGAAAACCAACTTATGCTTGCTTAAGGGGAAAGGTGAGTTGGGGTGCTGCATAAAACCAGAGATTGAAATGAGCACACATAAAGTTCCTTAAGCCAAATATGTAATATACAAGAGCTACACCTTGCTCAACGAAATGGACTCAACACCCCATATTAAACACCTAAGAATGTACCTGACTAGTAAGTATCTTAAAACCTATGGATTGCTATGTCTCCGAAAGAGAACCAAGCGTGTGTACAGGGGCATAAACGCAGCAGTGATAGGATTGGAGAGGTTCGGTGAGCAAATGAAGACCCTTTGAAGTCACATTGCATGGTACCCATTCCACGGGTCTCAACTCTCCAGGTTTAAGGGATTCTTCCTTCAGCTAAAACATGCATGTGGAACCCAGAGTATGATCAACCGTGTGATCGGGAGACGTGTTCAAATATGTCTCAGTTTTCATCCCCTGGTACTCGGGTGCAACATTCCAGACGCTTTACTAACACTCTCCCGACTTGGAGAGTCAGTGCCTTTAACCTCCTGTTTGCCCCAGTTTGCAATTTCTGCGGAAGATGAACAGGAATAGGAAGGACCAATGAGAGACTAGCTGGAGGTGTCTGGACGGGCAAATTTAACTCTCATTTCCCACCAGAAAGAGGAATTAACCAAAGGCTCAGCGTGCCGTGCCGGAACCAGATTAGGGCCTGAAGCAATCCTGCGGTGTTGCGGCCAGCTCACAAGAAAGCGAGTTGAAGAAAGGAGCTCAGGGGCACTGTAATTCACAAACCTGCAGAGTTATAAATGACAGCTATCGTCCAAAAATATACTGAAGTAAGGCTGCCAAGAGGACTTGAAAGCGGGGCAGAATTGCAGGAAACCTATTTCAGGAGGTAGACTGGAATTGCATTTAAAGCATAGGAAAAGACGCAGAACGTCCACAATGATGCACTTGGCCAAAAAGGGCGTATGCGTTGTTTCCTGAATATATTCAGGAAAGAACGCATACGCACTTTTTGGCCAACCAAGGAAGCTTGCAAAGGAAATCTGCAGTACAATGAAGTCTCACTTCCCCCCGGTCAAAAGGGCCTTCTGAAAAAAGTGTAAAATCCAGAAAGGCACGACAGGCCATGGAGAACTGGGAGCCTTGTTATGCTGATGGGCGGGATGAAAATTGCCAACATCCACTCAGGAGAAGTGTATGGTGTTTCCTGAAACATCTAAAAAACAAAGCAACAGAGCCTAGGGCACTTCCACTTATAGTCCTATAGCTTAGGGAAATTAAAATCAAAAAGACACAGCCACCCTAAACTTTGGGTCGGCTCAGTTTACAAAAACCTCGTTTACGGTACAAGTTAAATATCACAGAAAGCGAAAACTGGATAAAGAAGTTGTGGTACTTACGTACAATGCAATATCACTCAGCAATGAAATCATTGTCATCAGGCCTGTAGCAGCATAATGAGTCGATTCAGGTATGATGATTCTAACTGAAATAAGTCACACAGAAAAAGAAACATCATAAGATATCACTAATACACAGAATGTAAACTTGGCTACAGAGGAACTGGATTACAAAACAGAACAGGGTCTCAAATTTAGAAAACCAACTTATGCTTGCTTAAGGAGAAAGGTGAGTTGGGGTGCTACATAAAACCAGAGATTGAAATGAGCACAGATAAACTTCCTTAAGCCAAATATGTAATAGACAAGAGCTACTCCTTGCTCAACGAAATGGACTCAACACCCCATATTAAACACCTAATGATGTACCTGACTAGTATCTTAAAAGCTATGGATTGCTATGTCTCCAAAAGAGAATCAAGCGTGTGTACAGGGGCATAAACGCACCAGTGATAGGATTGGAGAGGTTCGGTGAGCAAATGAAGACCCTTTGAAGTCATATTGCATGGTACCCATTCCACGGGACTCAATTCTCCAGGTTTAAGGGATTCTTCCTTCAGCTAACACATGCATGTGGAACCCAGACTATGATCAACCGTTTGATCGGGAGACGTGTTCAAATATGTCTCAGTTCTCGTCCCCTGGTACTCGGGTGCAACTTTCCAGACACTTTACTAACACTCTCCCGAATTGGAGAGTCAGTGCCTTTAACCTCCTGTTTGACCCAGTTTGCAATTTCTGCGGAAGATGAACAGGAATAGGGAGAACCAATGAGAGACTAGCTGGAGGTGTCTGGATGGGCAAATTTAACTCTCATTTCCCAACTGGAAGAGGAATTAACCAAAGGCTCAGCGTGCCCTGATGGAACCAGATTAGGGTCTGAAGCAATCCTGCGGTGTTGCGGCCAGCTCACAAGAAAGCGAGTTGAAGAAAGGAGCTCAGGGGCACTGTAATTCACAAATCTGTAGAGTTATAAATGACAGCTATGGTCCAAACATATACTGAAGTAAGGCTGCCAAGAGGACTTGAAATCGGCACAGAATTGCAGGAAACTGATTTCAGGAGGTAGACAGGAATTGCATTTAAAGCATAGGAAAAGAGGCAGAATGTCGACAATGATGCACTTGGCCAAAAAGGGCGTATGCGTTTTTTCCTGAATATATTCAGGAAAACAGGCATATGTCCTTTTTGGTCAACCAAGCAAGCTTGCAAAGGAAATCTGCACTACAATGAAGTCTCACTTCCCCCCAGTCAAAAGGGCCATCTGAAAAAAGTGTAAAATCCAGAAAGGCAGGACAGGCCATGGAGAACTGGGAGCCTTGTTATGCTGATGGGCGGGATGTAAATTGCCAACAGCCGCTTGGGAGAAGTGTATGGTGTTTCCTGAAACATCTAAGAAACAAAGCAACAGAGCCTAGGGCACTTCCACTTGTGGTCCTACAGCTTAGGGAAATTAAAATCAAAAAGACACAACCACCCCAATGTTTGGGACGGCTCTGTTTATAAGAACCTCGTTTACGGTACAAGTTCAATATCGCATGAAGCGAAAAATGGATAAAGAAGTTGTGGTACTTACGTACAATGCAATATCACTCAGCAATGAAATCTATGTCATCAGGCACATCGCAGCATAATGAGTGGTTTCAGGTATGATGATTCTAACTGAAATAAGTCACACAGAAAAAGAAACATCATAAGATATCACTAATACACGGAATGTAAACTTGGCTACACAGGAACTGGATTACAAAACAGAACAGGGTCTCAAATGTAGAAAACCAACTTATGCTTGTTTAAGGGGAAAGGTGAGTTGGGGTGCTGCATAAAACCAGAGATTGAAATGAGCACAGATAAAGTTCCTTAAGCCAAATATGTAATAGACAAGAGCTACTCCTTGCTCAACGAAATGGACTCAACACCCCATATTAAACGCCTAAGAATGTAGCTGACTAATAAGTATCTTAAAACTTATGGATTGCTATGTCTCCGAAAGAGAATCAAGCATGTGTACAGGGGCATAAACGCAGCAGTGATAGGATTGGAGAGGTTCGGTGAGCAAATGAAGACCCTTTGAAGTCATATTGCATGGTACCCTTTCCACGGGTCTCAACACTCCAGGTTTAAGGGATTCTTCCTTCGGCTAAAACATACATGTGGAACCCAGAGTATGATCAACCGTGTGATCGGGAGACGTATTCCAATATTTCTCAGTTTTCGTCCCCTGGTACTCGGGTGCAACATTCCAGACGCTTTACTAACACTCTCCCGAGTTGGAGAGTCAGTGCCTTTAACCTCTTGTTTGGCCCAGTTTGCAATTTATGCGGAAGATGAACTGGAATAGGGAGAACCAATGAGAGACTAGCTGGAGGTGTCTGGACGGGCAAATTTAACTCTCATTTCCCACCAGGAAGAGGAATTAACCAAAGGCTCAGCGTGCCATGCCGGAACCAGATTAGGGCCTGAAGCAATGCTGCGGTGTTGCGGCCAGCTCACAAGAAAGCGAGTTGAAGAAAGGAGCTCAGGGGCACTGTAATTCACAAACCTGCAGAGTTATAAATGACAGCTCTCGTCCAAAAATATACTGACGTAAGGCTGCCAAGAGGACTTGAAAGCGGGGCAGAATTGCAGGAAACCGATTTCAGGAGGTAGACTGGAATTGCATTTAAAGCATAGGAAAAGAGGCAGAACGTCGACAATGATGCACTTGGCCAAAAAGGGCGTATTCGTTTTCTCCTGAATATATTCAGGAGAAAACGCATACGCCCTTTTTGGACAACCAAGCAAGCTTGCAAAGTAAATCTGCACTACAATGAAGTCTCACTTCCCCCCGGTCAAAATGGCCATCTGAAAAAAGTGTAAAATCCAAAAAGGCAGGACAGGCCATGGAGAACTGGGAGCCTTGTTATGCTGATGGGCGGGATGTATATTGCCAACAGCCACTCTGGAGAAGTGTACGGTGTTTCCTGAAACATCTAAAAAACAAAGCAACAGAGCCTAGGGCACTTCCACTTATGGCCCTATAGCTTAGGGAAATTAAAATCAAAAAGACACAGCCACCCCAAACTTTGGGACAGCTCTGTTTACAAGAAACTCGTTACAAGACTAGTTCAATATCGCAGAAAGTGAAAAATGGATAAAGAAGTTGTGCTACTTATGTACAATGCAATATCACTCAGCAATGAAATCTATGTCATCAGGCCCGTAGCAGCATAATGAGTGGATTCAGGTATGATGATTCTAACTGAAATAATTCACACAGAAAAAGAAACATCATAAGATATCACTAATACACGGAATGTAAACTTGGCTACACAGGAACTGGATTACAAAAGAGAACAGGGTCTCAAATTTAGAAAACCAACTTATGCTTGCTTAAGGGGAAAGGTGAGTTGGTGTGCTGCATAAAACCAGAGATTAAAATGAGCACAGATAAAGTTCTTTAAGCCAAATATGTAATAGACAAGAGCTACTCCTTGCTCAATGAAATGGACTCAACACCCCATATTAAACGCCTAAGAATGTAGCTGACTAGAAAGTATCTTAAAACCTATGGATTGCTATGTCTCCAAAAGAGAATCAAGCGTGTGTACAGGGGTGTAAATGCAGCAGTGATAGGATTGGAGAGGTTCGGTGAGCAAATGAAGACCCTTTGAAGTCATATTGCATGGTACCCATTCCACGGGTCTCAACTCTCCACGTTTAAGGGATTCTTCCTTCAGCTAAAGCATGCATGTGGAACCCAGAGTATGATCAACCGTGTGATCGGGAGACGTGTTCCAATATGTCTCAGTTCTCGTCTCCTGGTACTCGGGTGCAACATTCCAGACGTTTACTAACACTCTCCCGACTTGGAGAGTCAGTGCCTTTAACCTCCTGTTTGGCCCAGTTTGCAATTTCTGCGGAAGATGAACAGGAATAGGGAGAACCAATGAGAGACTAGCTGGAGGTGTCTGGACGGGCAAATTTAACTCTCATTTCCCACCAGGAAGAGGAATTAACCAAAGGTTCAGTGTGCAATGCCAGAACAAGATTAGGGCCTGGAGCAATCCTGCGGTGTTGCGGCCAGCTCACAAGAAAGCGAGTTGAAGAAAGGAGCTCAGGGGCACTGTAATTCACAAACCTGCAGAGTTATAAATGACAGCTATCGTCCAAAAATATACTGAAGTAAGGCTGCCAAGAGGACTTGAAAGCGGGGCAGAATTGCAGGAAACCGATTTCAGGAGGTAGACTGGAATTGCATTTAAAGCATAGGAAAAGAGGCAGAACGTCGACAGTGATGCACTTGGCCAAAAAGGCCGTATGCGTTTTTTCCTGAATATATTCAGGAAAAAACGCATACGGCCTTTTTGGCCAACCAAGCAAGCTTGCAAAGGAAATCTGCACTACAATGAAGTCTCACTTCCCCCCAGTCAAAAGGGCCATCTGAAAAAAGTGTAAAATCCAGAAAGGCAGGACAGGCCATGGAGAACTGGGAGCCTTGTTATACTGATGGGCGGGATGTAAATTGCCAACAGCCACTCTGGAGAAGTGTATGGTGTTTCCTGAAACATCTAAAAAACAAAGCAACAGAGCCTAGGGCACTTCCACTTATGGTCCTATAGCTTAGGGAAATTAAAATCAAAAAGACACAGCCACCCGAAAATTTGGGACGGCTCTGTTTACAGGAACCTCTTCTGCAGCACAAGTTAAATATGCCAGAGAGCAAATAATGGATAAAGAAGTTGCAGTACTTACGTACAACAGAATACCTCTCAGCAATGAAAACTATGTCACCAGGCCCGTACCAGCCTAATGAGTAGATTCAGGCATGGTGATTCTAAGTGAAAAAAGTCACACAGAAAAAGAAACATCATAAGGTACCACTAATACATGGAATAAGAACTTGGCTACACATGAACTGAATTACAAAACAGAACAGGCTCTCATGTTTAGAAAACCAACTTATGCTTGCTTAAGGGGAAAGGTGAATTGGGGTGCTGCATAAAACCAGAGTTTGAAATTAGCACAGATACCGTTCCATAAGCTAAATATGTAATAGACAAGACCTACCCCTTGCTCAAGGAAATGGACTCAACAATGAGGTATCACCTCACACCTGGTAGAATGGGCATCATCAGAAAATCTACAAACAAAAAATGCTGGAAAGGGTGTGGAGAAAAGGAACCCTCTTCCACTATTGTTGGGAATATAAATTGATACAGTCACTATGGAGAACAATATGGAGTTTCTTAAGAAACTAACAGTAGAATTACCATATGATACAGCAATCCCAGTTCTGGACATATACCCAGACAAAACCATAAATCAAAAAGAGACATTCACCGCAATGTTCATTGCCTCACTCTTTACAATATCGAGGTAATGGAAGCAACCTAAATGCCCACAGACAGACGAATGCATAAAGCAGTGGTACATATATAAAATGGAATATTACTAAGCCATGAAAAGGAATGAAATTGGGTCATTTGTAGAGACGTCGATGGATCTAGAGACTGTCATACAGAGTGAAGTAAGTCAGAAAGAGAAAAACAAATCTTGTATATTCATGCATATATGTGGAACCTAGAAAAACTGTACAGGTTAACCATTTTGCAAGGCATAAATAGAGCAACAGATGTAGACAACAAACGTATGGACAACAAGCGGGGAAAGCTGTTGGAGGTTGGTGGTGGGAGGAGTTGAGAGACTGGGATTGGCATGTATACATTTATATGTATAAAATAGATAACCAATAAGAACCTGCTGTATAAAAATATAAAATAAAATTCAAAATTAAAAAGAAATAAAATTTAAAAAATAAAACAGAAAAAACAATTATTCCCTTCACATACATGTATTTATATGAATAAATTATTTCCATGCTTATATCTGTAAATACAAAAAAGAGGAATAAAATCTACCTTCAACCAAAAACGAAAAAGAGAAAAAAAACACAGAACCCACCAGTTCCACAGAGGAAAACCGTATCAGGGCACTTGCTCCAGTTGTAAACAATTCTGAAGTTGGTCAGTGGTGGGGAATCGTCTCCCATTCAGCCAGCAGCCCCCACGCAACAAGCGTCCTCATTGCAAAGCTGGGGCACCGTGCCGAGGCATCTGTGAGTAAACGTGAGCTGAGCCCCAGGCCAGTTGCTGCTGAACTATTCCTACCCGTCCCAGGTAAAACACCTGAATATATACAAGGACTTGAAAGCCTAGAGGAAGGGCCATAGAGCCACACGAGTGACAGCATGCCGGCCGACTTGGTGCCTGCAGGCCAGCCAGGATGGTCCTGGCCCTGGGTGCTCTTCTGGAAGATTTCCATTTCCCTGCCTGAGATACCCGTCCTGTCCCTGCCCCCACTGCTTTTTTCCTTCCTCACCTCTGCCCAGGGAGAAATTCCAGCAGCAGGTATAGGTGACACATCCTCTTCTTTAGCAGGTGGCAGCCTGGCTACTGCTGCAGAAAGTCCAGCAGAGCCCCACTCACACTGGGCCACCCACAAAGCCGTGGCCTCTCACTCCCTCCCACCAGCCCAGCCCCGAGACTGCTGACAGGGCAGAGAAAATGGCATCAGGAACGGCTGCAGGGGCTCTTGCTGCCTGGAGTGGTATTTATATTGATCTCAACCCAGGCACACCTGGGGAGGGCTGGCCGGCACGGTAAGGCTGCCCAGGTCAGCCAATCATCACCCCTCAGGGGCTCACAGTTGCAGAAAATGGAACTTGCTGAACCGGCCAGGTCCAAGGAACAGGTGTGGGCTCTGAGAGTCAGGATAGACAAGGGGCTGCAGCTTTGGCTTGTTTTCTAATGATTTTATCTGGCCCATGAGTGGGAGACAACTTCAAGAAAACCCTCTCCTAATGAGAGGAACCCTGGAGTCAGGGAGAGGAGGGGTGGGTGGTGGTTGGAGACAGAGGCCTGGTGTCCCGGGTGCAGTGGAAGTCTCTGGAAGACCAGGTGGAGGGAGGCCGCACAGAGTGATGCCCAGGGTCACAGACCTGTCGCAGCTGCTGTTTGTTAGTTCAAGTCCTGCTCTGAGGTGCTCTGTGTCAGCTCTGAGCGACAGGTGAGCTGGGGGTGCTCTGCAATGAGGGCTATGTGCACGGTTCCTGTGTGCCCAGCCCTGCCACGGTACCTGCAAGGGTAGCTCTGTATCCTGGGAGGGGCCTGACCATGAGAGCCCCGTGGGCTGGGGTGGGGGTGGGGTACCTGCCCAGGTGAGCTCCATATTCTGGGATTGGTCTGACCATGAGAGCCCCATGGGCTGCTGGGGACCTGGTAAAGGATGTCAGGACAGTCAGTGAAGCCACCGAGGATATACCTCCAGCTGCTCCTAATTCCTACACCCTGCTGGTCATTCTACCAACCACCAGGACATGGTATTCTGTATTAGTCTTCAATGATGCCTTCTTTTGTATTCCATTAGTCCCAGAGTCACAAGAAATTTTGGCTTGTGAGTGGCAGGACTCAACATACAACTAAAACAATACTTCCGGACCGTCTTGCCCCAAGGGTGCAAAAATTCCCACACCATCTTTGGGGAAAGCTTAGCTAAAGACCTAAAAGTTCTACCTCTGGGAAAGGAAACCCTCCTTCAGTACGCAGACGACATTCTGATCGCCAGCCCTACTAAGGAGGCCTCTGAACTACCAAGCCAATAAAGGATAGAAGTTGTCCAAGAAAAAGCTCAAATATCAGACTGCAGTGACCTGCCTGGGCTTCGTTCTCACAGAAGGTCGGAGAAGCCCATCCCAGGAAAGGGAAGAAACCATTTTCAGCCTTACCCCTTTCTAAAACTAGAAGACAGCTTAGGGGTTCCTGGGGAGGCCAGGGTTTGCTGCTTCTGGATCCCTAACTACAGTCTACTAGCTGGGCCTCTATATGAAACACTGAAAGGAAAAGATGATGATCCTTTTGAATAGAATCCAGAAGTGGCCTTTCAAGAATGGAAAGAGCAGTCAATTCAGACCCTTGCCCTGGAACTCCCTAATTTAGCTAAACCCTTTGACCTTTACATTCCCGGTGAAAGGTGAATCGCCATTGGAGAATTAGTGCAAAAACTGGGACCACTTGAAATGGAACAATGCAAGAATGCCATCCAGGTAGGATAAACTACGGGCACCAAGGGGCTTGGCCCACTGCCACATCTGGCCAAGATACTGGCGGTATCTAAAAACCTGGAAATCAGCAGCCCCAAAGGCCACCTCCCTCCTAAGGGAAAAGGACCCCACGTGGTGATCCTAACCACCAACCATGCCCTGAAGTTGCAGGGTTCGCTCCATGGGCACACCAACCTCGAGTGAGGAGGCCCTCCAACTCCAACATCCAGAGAGATAACCGGGGGCAACAGGGCACCATGACGACTCGTGTGAACATCACTTGACCTGGAGTTTCTCTCATAAAACAACAAGAGTGTGTCCCAAAAGAGTAGACTACTGCTTGCAGGACATACTGCACCCAGAGGGGAGCTAATAATCTTGGCGGGGGAACCGTATATCACACTGTCACCATAGAAAAGCCTACAGACACCGTGATGATGGTGGCCAATGAGACTGGCTGGACTCCTGTTTACTTCAAAAGGCTGTTGACTCAGTGGCCATCATGGTCCTTGATCACCACTGACCCTGGACTGTCTGGGATTTGAGCGGGCAGGGCTCTGACACCTGGTGCTGTTTGTACATTAATTCAGGGACCTAATTGAAGAAAGCGCAGACTACTGGTCAGAGCATCTAGGCTGGCAGAAACGGTCAGCCTAAGGTGGCCGAACAAATGTGGGGCGGGGTGAAACAGGTTCCCACAGCGTCTCTGCACATCTCTTTCCTGGACCCTTAAAGGTCATTAGAATCTATAACACTTCCAATGCTGGTGCTCAGGTGGACGAGCAGGGAGGCAGGGGGCCTGGGGACAATCAACGTCACCTGGAGGCTGCTGGGGAGAAGCTCTGACCCTCGCCCCCGGGTATGAGGGCTCCCAACTCAGCACTCAGCAGTTACAGAAGAAGGGTCTGCACCCTCAGCACTCCAAGAATGAGGAACGGGACAAAAGGCAGAGGAGGGGTTTGTCCCCAGCAAAGCCCATTAAAAATCCCTGGGAGATAAAAATAGAATCTGGGCAATAAAGTCAAGTCTAACCTTTTTTATCCTTTGTGCTTTGTCTAATTTCATGTGCTCCTAGGGTCCCGCATGCAGAGGTTCCACACCCGGCACTTCAGACCAGATTTCCTAGTGCAGAATGGCTGGGACGACACCTCAGCTCCTGGGGCCCAGTGCAGACTCCGCGATATAGAGCCTGAGCTGCAGCCAACCCGGCCCTCGAGAGCTCCGCCCCCTCCCTCCCACTGACTCTGACAGGATCTCTACACAACAGCCCAGCCCACAGCCCACGGGGTAGTGCATGCTCTCACCTCTCCATTCTCTGATCAAAATATAAAGTTTCCTTTGCTTGTGAACCAAACTCAGTCTCGATCTGTTGGCCCCAATGACACTGGGCAGGGGGACACTTGTTGGGGTCCACTCTGGAGGATCAGTAACAGAAATTGAGACTATTGTAACCTCAATGAACAGATGTGTGAGCCAAACTGTAGTTAACATAGAACAGTGTATAAGGCTCGGGTAAAATAAGATGTTTCTAACACTTCCATTTGATATTTCCATCACTTTATTATAAGCAAGTTCAGTGAAAAGGTCTGTCTTATTTGTCAGGTCAATATTAGAGAAACGAAGTGATTTCTTTCCAAGGATGTACATCTAATAATCTTGGTTAAAGCTTCAATCTTGTTTTAAATGCTTTTCCATTGAAAATGATACCTCTCTTTCAGCTCCCCCATTTCTGAGAAGTATAAAATCTTATAATTTATTATTACCAAAGGGGAAAGGTGGGAGGAGGGATAAATTAACAGTTTGGGATTAACACATACACACTGCTATGTATAAAATAGATCATCAACAAGGAACTACTGTATAGCACAGGGAACTACACTCAACATTTTGCAATAACCTATAAGGGGAAATAATCTGGAAAAGAATAGATATTTTTATTGTCATTGTCATCTATCAATGACAGTTAAAGTGTAACCTAAGGGAAGCTGGTGGTGAGTGCTTCTGACCCTGAAGACTTCAATCGTCTAAAGTTTGGACTCTGCCTACTTCCCAAGGCCCTTAATGAACATATGTGTAGCCATAGCTTAAAAAATTCCCCAGTTTGGGTTTTGGGCAGACACTGATTTTGAAAAAGCCCTGGTGTTCTCCTTACATGAATGGGACTCTTCCTACTGCTAAAACATGTCTGTCACACACAGAGGATGGTATACCGTCTGATCGGGAAGAGTTTGGAAAAGGCATCTCATCTCCTCATCTCCTGGTGCTCGGGTTCACCCCTCCAGCGTCTTTACTAACAGTCTCCCCACTTGGAGATGTCAGCACTGTCAACATCCTGTTGCGTACAGTTTGGAATTTGTCCAGAGGATGAAGCGGAAGGATGAGGAACAATGAGAGACAAGTCCTAGGTGTTCAGACAGGCACATGTCACTCTAATTTCCAATCAGGAAGACGAATTGACCAAAGGCTAGGGTTGCCCATGGAAACAGTATAGGGCTTGAGGAAATCCCGCTGCTTTGTGGCCAGTTCCCATAAACGCAAGTTGAACAATGGAACTCAGGGGCAGTAAAATTCATGAAACTGCAGAGTTGAAAATATCCATCACTGAAAAATGTCTTGAGGAAAGTCAGAGAAAAGGACTTGTAAGCAAGGGAGAATGGCAGGAAAGGGATCTGAGGAGGTAGAAAGGACTCGCCATTAAGCACAAGAAAAGGAGCTGAACATTGCCAACATTGCAGTTGGCCAAAAAGGGTGTATGCGTTTTTTTCTGTATATATTCAAGAAAAGGGCATACACTTTTTTAGCCAAGCAAACAGGTGGGCACTGGAAGTCAATACTACAAAAGATATCACTTCGCATCAGTCAGAAGAGCCATCCTCATAAAGCGTAAACAACAGAAATGCAGGACAGGGCAAGGAGAAGAGGGAGCCCTGTGAGACTTATAGTGGAAATGTATATTGCCAACGGCCATTCTGGAGAAGTGTATTGTGTTTACTAAAGCATCTAAAAAATGAGCTACAGAGCATAGGGCAATTGCACTCATGGGCGTATATCTTGGGAAAAACAAAAATTGAGAGGACACAGGCACCCCAAAGTTTACCCCCTCTCTGTTTAAAAGATCCTTGACTAGGATATAACTTAAATGTCTCTGGAGGGAAAAAATGGATAGAGATGTGGTACTTAGGTAGAGTGGAATATTATTCAGCCTGGAAATCAATGAACTATGGCCAGTTGTAACAACTCCGGAGGAGTTACGTATGATCTTTCTAAGTGACATAATTCAAAAAGAAAAGACACATATCATAAGATATCACTTAAAGGTGGAATCCAAAATGGCTACACATGAAATAAATTACAAAACAAAAACATAGTCAAATATGTAGAAAACACGCATAAGGCTGCTAAACGGGAAAGGTGGGGAGGGGTGAGGCATCATCCAGGAGGTTGAAATTAGCAAAGATACCATTCCAAATACCAAACTGATAATCAACAAGGCCCACACGGTAGCTAAAAGAACTGCACTCAGCACACTCAAGTCACCGGAAAAGAATATATACGACTGGTAAGAATCTGAAAAAGAATTTACTGATGTCTCTTGTACGTGAATCAAGTGGATGTACAGCAGCAAGAAACAGAGCTTTGAAAATCAGCTGTAACCAATATAGTAATAAATTGAAAAAAATAAATGACAGAGAGACAGAGAAAACCTCTTACAACTTTTCCTCAGGGACGGTGATGCAACATGGATTGAACACATCTAGACCCACAGCAGGATGAGACATAAGGCTGGAAACTGTTTGCACTAAGAGAAATGTGAGGTTGGGTGAGGAAATGCACACCCTTTAAAGTAATACTACCTGGTATCCATTCAATGGGTCCCAAATCTGCAGGTTCAAGGGATCTTCCTACAGCTAAAACATGCATGGAAAACCCAGAGGACTGTACACCATGTGATCGGGAGATGTGTCTAAAATGCAGCTCATTTATCCTCTCCTGGTGCTCCTGTTCACCATTCTGGCCACGTTACTTAGAATCTCTCCACTTGGAGAATCAGCACATTTAAACTTCTGTTTCACACATTTTGCAAATTGTGAGGAGGATGAACGGGAAGAGGGGGAACCAATGAGAGAATAGTTGTAGGGGTTTGGATGGGCACATATCACTCTAATTTCCCATTAAGAATAAGAATTGAAAAAAGGCTCAGCCCACCTCGCCGGAGCCAAAATAGGTCCTGAAGCAATTCTGTGGGTTTGAGCCCAGCTCACAAAAGAGCAACTTAAGAAATGGAGCTCAGGGTCACTGCAATTCACAAACCTGCAGAGTTATAAATGAAAACTAACGTCCAAAAATATGTTGAGGTAAGGCAAAAAGAGGATCTGAATGCAAGACAGAATTGCAAGAAACAGATTTCAAGAGATAGATTGGACTCGTCTTTAAAGCACATGAAAAGCGGCAGAATTTCGACAATGATGCAGTTGGCCCAAAAGGGCGTATGCGTTTTTTCCTGATTATAACCAGGAAAAAACACATACGCACTTTATGGGCAACGAAGCAAGCAAGCAATGCAAATGTGCACAACAAAGAAGTCTCATTTCCCACTGGTCAAAAGGGCCATCCTAAAAATTTGTAAAAACCAGAAATGCAGGACAGGCCATGGAGAACAGGGAGCCTTTATACGCTGATGGGCAGTGTGTGAACTGCCGAGAGCCACTCTGGAGAAGTGTATGGTGGTTCCTAAATCATCTAGAAAACAGAGCTACAGAGCATAGGACACTTCCAATCATGGGAGTATATCTAGGGAAGTCTAAAAATCAACAAGACACAAGCACACCACAGTTTAGGGCTACTCTGTTTACAAGAACCTCAACTTCAGTACACCTTAAATATCCCAGGAAAGAGAACAATGGATAAAGAAGATGTGGTACTTATGTACAATGGAATATCTCTTCACCATGAAATCAATGTAATAAGGCTAGTAGAAGGATAAAGAGTGGATTTAGGTCCGATAATACTACTTGAAATAAGTCAAACAGAAAAAGAAATATATCATAAGATATCACTTATAGAGGGAGGGTAAATATGGCTGCACAAGAAATGAATTACAGAACAGAACAGTGTCTCACATTTAGAAAACACACTTCTGTCAGCTTAAGGGGAAAGAGAGGTGGGGTGATGCATAAAACCAGAGTTTGAAATTAGCACAGATACCGTTCAATAAACCAAATAGATATTAGACAAGATCTACACCTTGCTCAATGAACTGGCCTCAACACACCTTATAAACCACAGAGAAATATATCTGAGTAATAAGAATCTTAAAATCCATGTATTGGGCTTCCCTGGTGGCAGAGTGGTTGAGAGTCCGCCTGCCGATGCAGGGGACGCGGGTTCGTGCCCTGGTCCGGGAGGATCCCATGTGCCGCGGAGTGGCTGGGCCCGTGAGCCATGGCCGCTGAGCCTGCGCGTCCGGAGCCTGTGCTCCGCGGCGGGAGAGGCCACAACAGTGAGAGGCCCACGTATCGCAAAAGAAAAAAAAAATCCATGTATTGATATATCTCCATAAGGGAATCAAGTGTGTGCAGAGCGGCACAAACACAGCAGTCAAAATGAGCTAAACCCCATTATAGAAATAAATTTTAAAAACAAAACGCAGAAACAATGAAAGAGAGAAAAATTCTTACAAAATTTGCTCAGGGGCTGTGATGCAACCTGGATTGACCACATATAAACCCACAGCTGGATAACACATAAGGCTGGACACTTGGGGCTGAGAGGATTGGTGAGTTTTGGTGAGCAACTGCCAAAAGTTTAATGCAATACTTCATGCTACTCATTCCAAGGGTCCCAACAATCCAGGTTGAAGGGAATCTTCCTACAGCTAAACCATGCTTGGGAAACCCAGCGACTGGTATACCATATGATCGGGAAAGGTTTCTAAAACGCACCTCATTTTTCCTCTCCTGGGGCTCTGGATCGACATTCCAGCCGCTTTACTAACAACATCCTCACATGGAGAGTCAATGCCTTTAAGTTCTGGTATCGCACAGTCTGCAGTTAGTGCGGAGGATGAATGGGAATAGGGGGAACCAGTGAGAAACAAGCTGTAGCGGTTACAATGGGCACATGTCACTCTAATTTCACATCAGTAAGAAGAATAAACCAAAGGCACAGCAAGGTGCCCCAGAAGAAGAATAGGGCCTGAAGGAATCCTGTGGTTATGAGGCAAGATCACAAAAATATGAGCTGAAAAATGGAGCTAAGGGCCACTGCAATTCAAAAACGTGCAGAGTTATAAAGGCCAACTATTTTCAAAAAATATATTGAGGTAAGGCTATGAAGAGGCATTGAAAGCAAGGCAGAATTGCAGGAAACCTATTTCAGGAGGTAGACTGGAATTGCATTTAAAGCATAGGAAAAGAGGCAGAACGTCCACAATGATGCACTTGGCCAAAAAGGGCGTATGCGTTTTTTCCTGAATATATTCAGGAAAAAACGCATACGCACTTTTTTGGCCAACCAAGCAAGCTTGCAAAGGAAATCTGCACTACAATGAAGTCTCACTTTCCCCCGGTGAAAAGGGCTATCTGAAAAAAGTGTAAAATCCAGAAAGGCAGGACAGGCCATGGAGAACTGGGAGCCTTGTTATGCTGATGGGCGGGATGTATATTGCCAACAGCCACTTGGGAGAAGTGTATGGTGTTTCTTGAAACATCTAAAAAACAAAGCAACAGAGCCTAGGGCACTTCCACTTATGGCCCTATAGATTAGGGAAATTAAAATCAAAAAGACACAGCCACCCCTAAGTTTGGGACGGCTCTGTTTACAAGAAACTCGTTTATGGGACTAGTTCAATATCGCAGAAAGCGAAAAATGGATAAAGAAGTTTTGGTACTTACGTACAATGCAATATCACTCAGCAATGAAATCTATGTCATCAGGCCCGTAGCAGCATAATGACTGGATTCAGGTAGATGATTCTAACTGAAATAAGTCACACAGAAAAAGAAACATCATAAGATATCACTAATACACGGAATGTAAACTTGGCTACACAGGAACTGGATTACAAAACAGAACAGGGTCTCAAATTTAGAAAACCAACTTATGCTTGCTTAAGGGGAAAGGTGAGTTGGGGTGCTGCATAAAACCAGACTGAAATGAGTACAGATAAAGTTCCTTAAGCCAAATATGGAATAGACAAGAGCTACTCCTTGCTCAACGAAATGGACTCAACACCCCATATTAAACGCCTACGAATGTACCTGACTAGTAATATCTTAAAAGCTATGGATTGCTATGTCTCCGAAAGAGAATCAAGCGTGTGTACAGGGGCATAAACGCAGCAGTGATAGGATTGGAGAGGTTCGGTGAGCAAATGAAGACCCTTTGAAGTCATATTGCATGGTACCCATTCCACGGGTCTCAACTCTCCAAGTTTAAGGGATTCTTCCTTCAGCTAAATCATGCATGTGGAACCCAGAGTATGATCAACCATGTGATCGGGAGACGTGTTCCAATATGTCTCAGTTCTCGTCCCCTGGTACTCGGGTTCAACATTCCAGACGCTTTACTAACACTCTCCCGACTTGGAGAGTCAGTGCCTTTAACCTCCTGTTTGGCCCAGTTTGCAATTTCCGCGGAAGATGAACAGGAATAGGGAGAACCAATGAGAGACTAGCTGGAGGTGTCTGGACGGGCAAATTTAACTCTCATTTCCCACCAGGAAGAGGAATTAACCAAAGGCTCAGCATGCCGTGCCGGAACCAGATTAGGGCCAGAAGCAATCCTGCGGTGTTGCGGCCAGCTCACAAGAAAGCGAGTTGAAGAAAGGAGCTCAGGGGCACTGTAATTCACAAACCTGCAGAGTTATAAATGACAGCTATCGTCCAAAAATATACTGAAGTAAGGCTGCCAAGAGGACTTGAAAGCGGGGCAGAATTGCAGGAAACCAATTTCAGGAGGTACACTGGAATTGCATTTAAAGCAGAGGAAAAGAGGCAAAACGTAGACAATGATGCACTTGGCCAAAAAGGGCGTATACGTTTTTTCCTGAATATATTCAGGAAAAAACGCATACGCCCTTTTTGGCCACCCAAGCAAGGCTGCAAAGGAAATCTGCACTACAATGAAGTCTCACTTGCCCCCGGTCAAAAGGGCCATCTGAAAAAAGTGTAAAATCCAGACAGGCAGGACAGGCCATGGAGAACTGGGAGCCTTGTTATGCTGATGGGCGGGATGTATATTGCCAACAGCCACTTGGGAGAAGTGTATGGTGTTTCGTGAAACATCTAAAAAACAAAGCAACAGAGCCTAGGGCACTTCCACTTATGGCCCTATAGATTAGGGAAATTAAAATCAAAAAGACACAGCCACCCCTAAGTTTGGGACGGCTCTGTTTACAAGAAACTCGTTTATGGGACTAGTTCAATATCGCAGAAAGTGAAAAATGGATAAAGAAGTTGTGGTACTTACGTACAATGCAATATCACTCAGCAATGAAATCTATGTCATCAGGCCCGTAGCAGCATAATGAGTGGATTCAGGTATGATGATTCTAACTGAAATAAGTCACACAGGAAAAGAAACATCATAAGATATCACTAATACACGGAATGTAAACTTGGCTACACAGGAACTGGATTACAAAACAGAACAGGGTCTCAAATTTAGAAAACCAACTTATGCTTGCTTAAGGGGAAAGGTGAGTTGGGGTGCTGCATAAAACCAGAGATTGAAATGAGCACAGATAAAGTTCCTTAAGCCAAATATGAAATAGACAAGAGCTACTCCTTGCTC
Source organism: Orcinus orca (assembly GCF_937001465.1). Lineage (NCBI taxonomy): Eukaryota > Metazoa > Chordata > Mammalia > Artiodactyla > Delphinidae > Orcinus > Orcinus orca. Next base: position 154,118 of record NW_026043893.1, read on the forward strand.
AATGAAATGGACTCAACACCCCATATTAAACGACTAAGAATGTAACTGACTAGTAAGTATCTTAAAACCTATGGATCGCTATGTCTCCAAAAGAGAATCAAGCGTGTGTACAGGGGCATAAACGCAGCAGTGATAGGATTGGGGAGGTTCGGTGAGCAAATGAAGACCCTTTGAAGTCATATTGCATGGTACCCATTCCACGGGTCTCAACTCTCCAGGTTTAAGGGATTCTTCCTTCAGCGAAAACATGCATGTGGATCCCAGAGTATGATCAACCATGTGATCGGGAGTCGTGTTCAAATATGTCTCAGTTTTCGTCCCCTGGTACTCGGGTGCAACATTCCAGACGCTTTACTAACACTCTCCCGACTTGGAGAGTCAGTGCCTTTAACCTCCTGTTTGGCCCAGTTTGCAATTTCTGCGGAAGATGAACAGGAATAGGGAGAACCAATGAGAGACTAGCTGGAGGTGTCTGGACGGGCAAATTTAACTCTCATTTCCCACCAGGAAGAGGAATTAACCAAAGGCTCAGCGTGCCGTGCCAGAACAAGATTAGGGCCTGAAGCAATCCTGCGGTGTTGCGGCCAGCTCACAAGAAAGCGAGTTGAAGAAAGGAGCTCAGGGGCACTGTAATTCACAAACCTGCAGAGTTATAAATGACAGCTATCATCCAAAAATATACTGAAGTAAGGCTGCCAAGAGGACTTGAAAGCAGGGCAGAATTGCAGGAAACCGATTTCAGGAGGTAGACAGGAATTGCATTTAAAGCATAGGAAAAGAGGCAGAACGTCCACAATGATGCACTTGGCCAAAAAGGGCGTATGCGTTTTTTCCTGAATATATTCAGGAAAAAACGCATACGCCCTTTTTGGCCAACCAAGCAAGCTTGCAGAGGAAATCTGCACTACAATGAAGTCTCACTTCCCCCCAGTCAAAAGGGCCATCTGAAAAAAGTGTAAAATCCAGAAAGGCAGGAGAGGCCATGGAGAACAGGGAGCCTTGTTATGCTGATGGGCGGGATGTAAATTGCCAACAGCCACTGGGGAGAAGTGTATGGTGTTTCCTGAAACATCTAAAAAACAAAGCAACAGAGCCTAGGGCACTTCCACTTATGGTCCTATAGCTTAGGGAAATTAAAATCAAAAAGACACAGCCACCCAAAAATTTGGTACGGCTCTGTTTACAGGAACCTCTTCTGCAGCACAAGTTTAATATGCCAGAGAGCAAATAATGGATAAAGAAGTTGCAGTACTTACGTACAACAGAATACCTCTCAGCAATGAAAACTATGTCACCAGGCCCGTACCAGCATAATGAGTGGATTGAGGCACGGTGATTCTAAGTGAAAAAAGTCACACAGAAAAAGAAACATCATAAGGTATCACTAATACATGGAATGCGAACTTGGCTACACATGAACTGAATAACAAAACAGAACAGGGTCTCATGTTTAGAAAACCAACTTATGCTTGCTTAAGGGGGAAGGTTAGTTGGGGTGCTGCATAAAACCTGTGTTTGAAATTAGCACAGATACCGTTCCATAAGCTAAATATGTAATAGACAAGACCTACCCCTTGCTCAAGGAAATGGACTCAACAATGAGATATCACCTCACACCTGGTAGAATGGGCATCATCAGAAAATCTAGAAACAAAAAATGCTGGAAAGGGTGTGGAGAAATGGAACCCTCTTCCACTATTGTTGGGAATATAAATTGATACAGTCACTATGGAGAACAATATGGAGTTTCTTAAGAAACTAACAGTAGAATTACCATATGATACAGCAATCCCAGTTCTGGACATATACCCAGACAAAACCATAAATCAAAAAGAGACATTCACCGCAATGTTCATTGCCTCACTCTTTACAATATCGAGGTAATGGAAGCAACCTAAATGCCCACAGACAGACGAATGCATAAAGCTGTGGTACATATATAAAATGGAATATTACTAAGCCATGAAAAGGAATGAAATTGGGTCATTTGTAGAGACGTCGATGGATCTAGAGAGTGTCATACAGAGTGAAGTAAGTCAGAAAGAGAAAAACAAATCTTGTATATTCATGCATATATGTGGAACCTAGAAAAACTGTACAGGTTAACCATTTTGCAAGGCATAAATAGAGCAACAGATGTAGACAACAAACGTATGGACAACAAGCGGGGAAAGCTGTTGGAGGTTGGTGGTGGGAGGAGTTGAGAGACTGGGATTGGCATGTATACATTTATATGTATAAAATAGATAACCAATAAGAACCTGCTGTATAAAAATATAAAATAAAATTCAAAATTAAAAAGAAATAAAATTTAAAAAATAAAACAGAAAAAACAATTATTCCCTTCACATACATGTATTTATATGAATAAATTATTTCCATGCTTATATCTGTAAATACAAAAAAGAGGAATAAAATCTACCTTCAACCAAAAACGAAAAAGAGAAAAAAAACACAGAACCCACCAGTTCCACAGAGGAAAACCGTATCAGGGCACTTGCTCCAGTTGTAAACAATTCTGAAGTTGGTCAGTGGTGGGGAATCGTCTCCCATTCAGCCAGCAGCCCCCACGCAACAAGCATCCTCATTGCAAAGCTGGGGCACCGTGCCGAGGCATCTGTGAGTAAACGTGAGCTGAGCCCCAGGCCAGTTGCTGCTGAACTATTCCTACCCGTCCCAGGTAAAACACCTGAATATATACAAGGACTTGAAAGCGTAGAGGAAGGGCCATAGAGCCACACGAGTGACAGCATGCCGGCCGACTTGGTGCCTGCAGGCCAGCCAGGATGGTCCTGGCCCTGGGTGCTCTTCTGGAAGATTTCCATTTCCCTGCCTGAGATACCCGTCCTGTCCCTGCCCCCACTGCTTTTTTCCTTCCTCACCTCTGCCCAGGGAGAAATTCCAGCAGCAGGTATAGGTGACACATCCTCTTCTTTAGCAGGTGGCAGCCTGGCTACTGCTGCAGAAAGTCCAGCAGAGCCCCACTCACACTGGGCCACCCACAAAGCCGTGGCCTCTCACTCCCTCCCACCAGCCCAGCCCCGAGACTGCTGACAGGGCAGAGAAAATGGCATCAGGAACGGCTGCAGGGGCTCTTGCTGCCTGGAGTGGTATTTATATTGATCTCAACCCAGGCACACCTGGGGAGGGCTGGCCGGCACGGTAAGGCTGCCCAGGTCAGCCAATCATCACCCCTCAGGGGCTCACAGTTGCAGAAAATGGAACTTGCTGAACCGGCCAGGTCCAAGGAACAGGTGTGGGCTCTGAGAGTCAGGATAGACAAGGGGCTGCAGCTTTGGCTTGTTTTCTAATGATTTTATCTGGCCCATGAGTGGGAGACAACTTCAAGAAAACCCTCTCCTAATGAGAGGAACCCTGGAGTCAGGGAGAGGAGGGGTGGGTGGTGGTTGGAGACAGAGGCCTGGTGTCCCGGGTGCAGTGGAAGTCTCTGGAAGACCAGGTGGAGGGAGGCCGCACAGAGTGATGCCCAGGGTCACAGACCTTTCGCAGCTGCTGTTTGTTAGTTCAAGTCCTGCTCTGAGGTGCTCTGTGTCAGCTCTGAGCGACAGGTGAGCTGGGGGTGCTCTGCAATGAGGGCTATGTGCACGGTTCCTGTGTGCCCAGCCCTGCCACGGTACCTGCAAGGGTAGCTCTGTATCCTGGGAGGGGCCTGACCATGAGAGCCCCGTGGGCTGGGGTGGGGGTGGGGTACCTGCCCAGGTGAGCTCCATATTCTGGGATTGGTCTGACCATGAGAGCCCCATGGGCTGCTGGGGACCTGGTAAAGGATGTCAGGACAGTCAGTGAAGCCACCGAGGATATACCTCCAGCTGCTCCTAATTCCTACACCCTGCTGGTCATTCTACCAACCACCAGGACATGGTATTCTGTATTAGTCTTCAATGATGCCTTCTTTTGTATTCCATTAGTCCCAGAGTCACAAGAAATTTTGGCTTGTGAGTGGCAGGACTCAACATACAACTAAAACAATACTTCCGGACCGTCTTGCCCCAAGGGTGCAAAAATTCCCACACCATCTTTGGGGAAAGCTTAGCTAAAGACCTAAAAGTTCTACCTCTGGGAAAGGAAACCCTCCTTCAGTACGCAGACGACATTCTGATCGCCAGCCCTACTAAGGAGGCCTCTGAACTACCAAGCCAATAAAGGATAGAAGTTGTCCAAGAAAAAGCTCAAATATCAGACTGCAGTGACCTGCCTGGGCTTCGTTCTCACAGAAGGTCGGAGAAGCCCATCCCAGGAAAGGGAAGAAACCATTTTCAGCCTTACCCCTTTCTAAAACTAGAAGACAGCTTAGGGGTTCCTGGGGAGGCCAGGGTTTGCTGCTTCTGGATCCCTAACTACAGTCTACTAGCTGGGCCTCTATATGAAACACTGAAAGGAAAAGATGATGATCCTTTTGAATAGAATCCAGAAGTGGCCTTTCAAGAATGGAAAGAGCAGTCAATTCAGACCCTTGCCCTGGAACTCCCTAATTTAGCTAAACCCTTTGACCTTTACATTCCCAGTGAAAGGTGAATCGCCATTGGAGAATTAGTGCAAAAACTGGGACCACTTGAAATGGAACAATGCAAGAATGCCATCCAGGTAGGATAAACTACGGGCACCAAGGGGCTTGGCCCACTGCCACATCTGGCCAAGATACTGGCGGTATCTAAAAACCTGGAAATCAGCAGCCCCAAAGGCCACCTCCCTCCTAAGGGAAAAGGACCCCACGTGGTGATCCTAACCACCAACCATGCCCTGAAGTTGCAGGGTTCGCTCCATGGGCACACCAACCTCGAGTGAGGAGGCCCTCCAACTCCAACATCCAGAGAGATAACCGGGGGCAACAGGGCACCATGACGACTCGTGTGAACATCACTTGACCTGGAGTTTCTCTCATAAAACAACAAGAGTGTGTCCCAAAAGAGTAGACTACTGCTTGCAGGACATACTGCACCCAGAGGGGAGCTAATAATCTTGGCGGGGGAACCGTATATCACACTGTCACCATAGAAAAGCCTACAGACACCGTGATGATGGTGGCCAATGAGACTGGCTGGACTCCTGTTTACTTCAAAAGGCTGTTGACTCAGTGGCCATCATGGTCCTTGATCACCACTGACCCTGGACTGTCTGGGATTTGAGCGGGCAGGGCTCTGACACCTGGTGCTGTTTGTACATTAATTCAGGGACCTAATTGAAGAAAGCGCAGACTACTGGTCAGAGCATCTAGGCTGGCAGAAACGGTCAGCCTAAGGTGGCCGAACAAATGTGGGGCGGGGTGAAACAGGTTCCCACAGCGTCTCTGCACATCTCTTTCCTGGACCCTTAAAGGTCATTAGAATCTATAACACTTCCAATGCTGGTGCTCAGGTGGACGAGCAGGGAGGCAGGGGGCCTGGGGACAATCAACGTCACCTGGAGGCTGCTGGGGAGAAGCTCTGACCCTCGCCCCCGGGTATGAGGGCTCCCAACTCAGCACTCAGCAGTTACAGAAGAAGGGTCTGCACCCTCAGCACTCCAAGAATGAGGAACGGGACAAAAGGCAGAGGAGGGGTTTGTCCCCAGCAAAGCCCATTAAAAATCCCTGGGAGATAAAAATAGAATCTGGGCAATAAAGTCAAGTCTAACCTTTTTTATCCTTTGTGCTTTGTCTAATTTCATGTGCTCCTAGGGTCCCGCATGCAGAGGTTCCACACCCGGCACTTCAGACCAGATTTCCTAGTGCAGAATGGCTGGGACGACACCTCAGCTCCTGGGGCCCAGTGCAGACTCCGCGATATAGAGCCTGAGCTGCAGCCAACCCGGCCCTCGAGAGCTCCGCCCCCTCCCTCCCACTGACTCTGACAGGATCTCTACACAACAGCCCAGCCCACAGCCCACGGGGTAGTGCATGCTCTCACCTCTCCATTCTCTGATCAAAATATAAAGTTTCCTTTGCTTGTGAACCAAACTCAGTCTCGATCTGTTGACCCCAATGACACTGGGCAGGGGGACACTTGTTGGGGTCCACTCTGGAGGATCAGTAACAGAAATTGAGACTATTGTAACCTCAATGAACAGATGTGTGAGCCAAACTGTAGTTAACATAGAACAGTGTATAAGGCTCGGGTAAAATAAGATGTTTCTAACACTTCCATTTGATATTTCCATCACTTTATTATAAGCAAGTTCAGTGAAAAGGTCTGTCTTATTTGTCAGGTCAATATTAGAGAAACGAAGTGATTTCTTTCCAAGGATGTACATCTAATAATCTTGGTTAAAGCTTCAATCTTGTTTTAAATGCTTTTCCATTGAAAATGATACCTCTCTTTCAGCTCCCCCATTTCTGAGAAGTATAAAATCTTATAATTTATTATTACCAAAGGGGAAAGGTGGGAGGAGGGATAAATTAACAGTTTGGGATTAACACATACACACTGCTATGTATAAAATAGATCATCAACAAGGAACTACTGTATAGCACAGGGAACTACACTCAACATTTTGCAATAACCTATAAGGGGAAATAATCTGGAAAAGAATAGATATTTTTATTGTCATTGTCATCTATCAATGACAGTTAAAGTGTAACCTAAGGGAAGCTGGTGGTGAGTGCTTCTGACCCTGAAGACTTCAATCGTCTAAAGTTTGGACTCTGCCTACTTCCCAAGGCCCTTAATGAACATATGTGTAGCCATAGCTTAAAAAATTCCCCAGTTTGGGTTTTGGGCAGACACTGATTTTGAAAAAGCCCTGGTGTTCTCCTTACATGAATGGGACTCTTCCTACTGCTAAAACATGTCTGTCACACACAGAGGATGGTATACCGTCTGATCGGGAAGAGTTTGGAAAAGGCATCTCATCTCCTCATCTCCTGGTGCTCGGGTTCACCCCTCCAGCGTCTTTACTAACAGTCTCCCCACTTGGAGATGTCAGCACTGTCAACATCCTGTTGCGTACAGTTTGGAATTTGTCCAGAGGATGAAGCGGAAGGATGAGGAACAATGAGAGACAAGTCCTAGGTGTTCAGACAGGCACATGTCACTCTAATTTCCAATCAGGAAGACGAATTGACCAAAGGCTAGGGTTGCCCATGGAAACAGTATAGGGCTTGAGGAAATCCCGCTGCTTTGTGGCCAGTTCCCATAAACGCAAGTTGAACAATGGAACTCAGGGGCAGTAAAATTCATGAAACTGCAGAGTTGAAAATATCCATCACTGAAAAATGTCTTGAGGAAAGTCAGAGAAAAGGACTTGTAAGCAAGGGAGAATGGCAGGAAAGGGATCTGAGGAGGTAGAAAGGACTCGCCATTAAGCACAAGAAAAGGAGCTGAACATTGCCAACATTGCAGTTGGCCAAAAAGGGTGTATGCGTTTTTTTCTGTATATATTCAAGAAAAGGGCATACACTTTTTTAGCCAAGCAAACAGGTGGGCACTGGAAGTCAATACTACAAAAGATATCACTTCGCATCAGTCAGAAGAGCCATCCTCATAAAGCGTAAACAACAGAAATGCAGGACAGGGCAAGGAGAAGAGGGAGCCCTGTGAGACTTATAGTGGAAATGTATATTGCCAACGGCCATTCTGGAGAAGTGTATTGTGTTTACTAAAGCATCTAAAAAATGAGCTACAGAGCATAGGGCAATTGCACTCATGGGCGTATATCTTGGGAAAAACAAAAATTGAGAGGACACAGGCACCCCAAAGTTTACCCCCTCTCTGTTTAAAAGATCCTCGACTAGGATATAACTTAAATGTCTCTGGAGGGAAAAAATGGATAGAGATGTGGTACTTAGGTAGAGTGGAATATTATTCAGCCTGGAAATCAATGAACTATGGCCAGTTGTAACAACTCCGGAGGAGTTACGTATGATCTTTCTAAGTGACATAATTCAAAAAGAAAAGACACATATCATAAGATATCACTTAAAGGTGGAATCCAAAATGGCTACACATGAAATAAATTACGAAACAAAAACATAGTCAAATATGTAGAAAACACGCATAAGGCTGCTAAACGGGAAAGGTGGGGAGGGGTGAGGCATCATCCAGGAGGTTGAAATTAGCAAAGATACCATTCCAAATACCAAACTGATAATCAACAAGGCCCACACGGTAGCTAAAAGAACTGCACTCAGCACACTCAAGTCACCGGAAAAGAATATATACGACTGGTAAGAATCTGAAAAAGAATTTACTGATGTCTCTTGTACGTGAATCAAGTGGATGTACAGCAGCAAGAAACAGAGCTTTGAAAATCAGCTGTAACCAATATAGTAATAAATTGAAAAAAATAAATGACAGAGAGACAGAGAAAACCTCTTACAACTTTTCCTCAGGGACGGTGATGCAACATGGATTGAACACATCTAGACCCACAGCAGGATGAGACATAAGGCTGGAAACTGTTTGCACTAAGAGAAATGTGAGGTTGGGTGAGGAAATGCACACCCTTTAAAGTAATACTACCTGGTACCCATTCAATGGGTCCCAAATCTGCAGGTTCAAGGGATCTTCCTACAGCTAAAACATGCATGGAAAACCCAGAGGACTGTACACCATGTGATCGGGAGATGTGTCTAAAATGCAGCTCATTTATCCTCTCCTGGTGCTCCTGTTCACCATTCTGGCCACGTTACTTAGAATCTCTCCACTTGGAGAATCAGCACATTTAAACTTCTGTTTCACACATTTTGCAAATTGTGAGGAGGATGAACGGGAAGAGGGGGAACGAATGAGAGAATAGTTGTAGGGGTTTGGATGGGCACATATCACTCTAATTTCCCATTAAGAATAAGAATTGAAAAAAGGCTCAGCCCACCTCGCCGGAGCCAAAATAGGTCCTGAAGCAATTCTGTGGGTTTGAGCCCAGCTCACAAAAGAGCAACTTAAGAAATGGAGCTCAGGGTCACTGCAATTCACAAACCTGCAGAGTTATAAATGAAAACTAACGTCCAAAAATATGTTGAGGTAAGGCAAAGAAGAGGATCTGAATGCAAGACAGAATTGCAAGAAACAGATTTCAAGAGATAGATTGGACTCGTCTTTAAAGCACATGAAAAGCGGCAGAATTTCGACAATGATGCAGTTGGCCCAAAAGGGCGTATGCGTTTTTTCCTGATTATAACCAGGAAAAAACACATACGCACTTTATGGGCAACGAAGCAAGCAAGCAATGCAAATGTGCACAACAAAGAAGTCTCATTTCCCACTGGTCAAAAGGGCCATCCTAAAAATTTGTAAAAACCAGAAATGCAGGACAGGCCATGGAGAACAGGGAGCCTTTATACGCTGATGGGCAGTGTGTGAACTGCCGAGAGCCACTCTGGAGAAGTGTATGGTGGTTCCTAAATCATCTAGAAAACAGAGCTACAGAGCATAGGACACTTCCAATCATGGGAGTATATCTAGGGAAGTCTAAAAATCAACAAGACACAAGCACACCACAGTTTAGGGCTACTCTGTTTACAAGAACCTCAACTTCAGTACACCTTAAATATCCCAGGAAAGAGAACAATGGATAAAGAAGATGTGGTACTTATGTACAATGGAATATCTCTTCACCATGAAATCAATGTAATAAGGCTAGTAGAAGGATAAAGAGTGGATTTAGGTCCGATAATACTACTTGAAATAAGTCAAACAGAAAAAGAAATATATCATAAGATATCACTTATAGAGGGAGGGTAAATATGGCTGCACAAGAAATGAATTACAGAACAGAACAGTGTCTCACATTTAGAAAACACACTTATGTCAGCTTAAGGGGAAAGAGAGGTGGGGTGATGCATAAAACCAGAGTTTGAAATTAGCACAGATACCATTCAATAAACCAAATAGATATTAGACAAGATCTACACCTTGCTCAATGAACTGGTCTCAACACACCTTATAAACCACAGAGAAATATATCTGAGTAATAAGAATCTTAAAATCCATGTATTGGGCTTCCCTGGTGGCAGAGTGGTTGAGAGTCCGCCTGCCGATGCAGGGGACGCGGGTTCGTGCCCTGGTCCGGGAGGATCCCATGTGCCGCGGAGTGGCTGGGCCCGTGAGCCATGGCCGCTGAGCCTGCGCGTCCGGAGCCTGTGCTCCGCGGCGGGAGAGGCCACAACAGTGAGAGGCCCACGTATCGCAAAAGAAAAAAAAAAATCCATGTATTGATATATCTCCATAAGGGAATCAAGTGTGTGCAGAGCGGCACAAACACAGCAGTCAAAATGAGCTAAACCCCATTATAGAAATAAATTTTAAAAACAAAACGCAGAAACAATGAAAGAGAGAAAAATTCTTACAAAATTTGCTCAGGGGCTGTGATGCAACCTGGATTGACCACATATAAACCCACAGCTGGATAACACATAAGGCTGGACACTTGGGGCTGAGAGGATTGGTGAGTTTTGGTGAGCAACTGCCAAAAGTTTAATGCAATACTTCATGCTACTCATTCCAAGGGTCCCAACAATCCAGGTTGAAGGGAATCTTCCTACAGCTAAACCATGCTTGGGAAACCCAGCGACTGGTATACCATATGATCGGGAAAGGTTTCTAAAACGCACCTCATTTTTCCTCTCCTGGGGCTCTGGATCGACATTCCAGCCGCTTTACTAACAACATCCTCACATGGAGAGTCAATGCCTTTAAGTTCTGGTATCGCACAGTCTGCAGTTAGTGCGGAGGATGAATGGGAATAGGGGGAACCAGTGAGAAACAAGCTGTAGCGGTTACAATGGGCACATGTCACTCTAATTTCACATCAGTAAGAAGAATAAACCAAAGGCACAGCAAGGTGCCCCAGAAGAAGAATAGGGCCTGAAGGAATCCTGTGGTTATGAGGCAAGATCACAAAAATATGAGCTGAAAAATGGAGCTAAGGGCCACTGCAATTCAAAAACGTGCAGAGTTATAAAGGCCAACTATTTTCAAAAAATATATTGAGGTAAGGCTATGAAGAGGCATTGAAAGCAAGGCAGAATTGCAGGAAACCTATTTCAGGAGGTAGACTGGAATTGCATTTAAAGCATAGGAAAAGAGGCAGAACGTCCACAATGATGCACTTGGCCAAAAAGGGCGTATGCGTTTTTTCCTGAATATACTCAACGAAATGGACTCAACACCCCATATTAAACGTCTAAGAATGTACCTGACTAGTAAGTATCTTAAAACCTATGGATTGCTATTTCTCTGAAAGAGAATCAAGCATGTGTACAGGGGCATAAATGCAACAGTGATAGGATTGGAGAGGTTCCGTGAGCAAACAAAGACCCTTTGAACTCATATTGCACGGTAGCCATTCCACGGGTCTCAACTCTCCAGGTTTAAGGGATTGTTCCTTCAGCTAAAACATGCATGTGGAACTCAGAGTATGATCAACCGTGAGATCGGGAGACATGTTCCAATATGTCTCAGTTCTCGTCCCCTGGTACTCGGGTGCAACATTCCAGACGCTTAACTAACACTCTCCCGACTTGGAGAGTCAGTGCCTTTAACCTCCTGTTCGGCCCAGTTTGCAATTTCTGCGGAAGATGAACAGGAATAGGGAGAACCAATGAGAGACTAGCTGGAAGTGTCTGGATGGGCAAATTTAACTCTCATTTCTCACCAGGAAGAGGAATTAACCAAAGGCTCAGCGTGCCGTGCCGGAACCAGATTAGGGCCTGAAGCAATCCTGCGGTGTTGCGGCCAGCTCACAAGAAAGCGAGTTGAAGAAAGGAGCTCAGGGGCACTGTAATTCACAAACCTGCAGAGTTATAAATGACAGCTATCGTCCAAAAATATACTGAAGTAAGGCTGCCAAGATGACTTGAAAGCGGGGCAGAATTGCAGGAAACCGATTTCAGGAGGTACACTGGAATTGCATTTAAAGCATAGGAAAAGATGCAGAACGTCCACAATGATGCACTTGGCCAAAAAGGGCGTATGTGTTTTTTCCTGAGTATATTCAGGACAAAACGCATACGCCCTTTTTGGCCAACCAAGCAAGCTTGCAAAGGAAATCTGCACTACAATGAAGTCTCACTTCCCCCCGGTCAAAAGGGCCATCTGAAAAAAGTGTAAAATCCAGAAAGGCAGGACAGGCCATGGAGAACTGAGAGCCTTGTTATGCTGATGGGCGGGATGTAAATTGCCAACAGCCACTCCGGAGAAGTGTATGGCGTTTCCTGAAACATCTAAAAAACAAAGCAACAGTGCCTAGGGCACTTCCACTTATGGTCCTATAGCTTAGGGAAATTAAAATCAAAAAGACACAGCCACCCCAAAGTTTGGGACGGCTCTGTTTACAAGAACCTCGTTTACGGTACAAGTTCAATATCGCAGATAGTGAAAAATGGATAAAGATATGTTGGTACTTACGTACAATGCAATATCACTCAGCAATGAAATCTATGTCATCAGGCCCGTAGCAGCATAATGAGTGGATTCAGGTATGATGATTCTAACTGAAATAAGTCACACAGGAAAAGAAACATCATAAGATATCACTAATACCCGGAACGTAAACTTGGCTACACAGGAACTGGATTACAAAACAGAACAGGGTCTCAAATTTAGAAAACCAACTTATGCTTGCTTAAGGGGAAAGGTGAGTTGGGGTGCTGCATAAAAGCAGAGATTGAAATGAGCACAGATAAACTTCCTTAAGCCAAATATGTAATAGACAAGAGCTACTCCTTGCTCAACGAAATGGACTCAACACCCCGTATTAAACGCCTAAGAATGTAACTGACTAGTAAGTATCTTAAAACCTATGGATTGCTATGTCTCTGAAAGAGAATCAAGCATGTGTACAGGGGCATAAACGCAGCAGTGATAGGATTGGAGAGGTTCGGTGAGCAAATGAAGACCCTTTGCAGTCATATTACATGGTACCCGTTCCACGGGTCTCAACTCTCCAGGTTTAAGGGATTCTTCCTTCAGCTAAAGCATGCATGTGGAACCCAGAGTATGATCAACCGTGTGATCGGGAGACGTGTTCCAATATGTCTCAGTTCTCGTCCCCGGGTACTCGGGTGCAACATTCCAGATGCTTTACTAACACTCTCCCGTCTTGGAGAGTCAGTGCCTTTAACCTCCTGTTTGGCCCAGTTTGCAATTTCTGCGGAAGATGAACAGGAATAGGGAGAACCAATGAGAGACTAGCTGGAGGTGTCTGGACAGGCAAATTTAACTCTCATTTCCCACCAGGTAGAGGAATTATCCAAAGGCTCAGCGTGCCGTGCCGGAACCAGATTAGGGCCTGAAGCAATCCTGCGGTGTTGCGGCCAGCTCACAAGAAAGCGAGTTGAAGAAAGGCGCTCAGGGGCACTGTAATTCACACACCTGCAGAGTTATAAATGACAGCTATCGTCCAAAAATATACTGAAGTAAGGTTGCCAAGAGGACTTGAAAGTGGGGCAGAATTGCAGGATACCAATTTCAGGAGGTACACTGGAATTGCATTTAAAGCATAGGAAAAGAGGCAGAACGTCGACAATGATGCACTTGGCCAAAAAGGGCATATGCGTTTTTTCCTGAATATATTCAGGAAAAAACGCATATGCCCTTTTTGGCCAACCAAGCAAGCTTGCAAAGGAAATCTGCACTACAATGAAGTCTCACTTCCCCCTGGTCAAAAGTGCCATCTGAAAAAAGTGTAAAATCCAGAAAGGCAGGACAGGCCATGGAGAACTGGGAGCCTTGTTATGCTGATGGGTGGGATGTAAATTGCCAACAGCCACTCGGGAGAAGTGTATGGTGTTTCCTGAAACATCTAAAAAACAAAGCAACAGAGCCTAGGGCACTTCCTCATATGGTCCTATAGCTTAGGGAAATTAAAATCAAAAAGACACAGCCACCCCAAAGATTGGGACGGCTCTGTTTACAAGAACCTCGTTTATGGTACAAGTTCAATATCGCAGAAAGTGAAAAATGGATAAAGAATTTGTGCTACTTACGTACAATGCAATATCACTCAGCAATGAAATCTATGTCATCAGGCCTGTAGCAGCATAGTGAGTGGATTCAGGTATGACGATTCTAACTGAAATAAGTCACACAGAAAAAGAAACATCATAAGATATCACTAATACACGGAATGTAAACTTGGCTACAGAGGAACTGGATTACAAAACAAAACAGGGTCTCAAATTTAGAAAACCAACTTATGCTTGCTTAAGGGGAAAGTTGAGTTCAGGTGCTGCATAAAACCAGAGATTGAAATGAGCACAGATAAAGTTCCTTAAGCCAAATATGTAATAGACAAGAGCTACTCCTTGCTCAACGAAATGGACTCAACACCCCATATTAAACGCCTAAGAATGTACCTGACTAGTAAGTATCTTAAAACCTATGGATTGCTATGTCTCTGAAAGAGAATCAAGCATGTGTACAGGGGCATAAACGCAGCAGTGATAGGATTGGAGAGGTTCGGTGAGCAAATGAAGACCCTTTGCAGTCATATTACATGGTACCCGTTCCACGGGTCTCAACTCTCCAGGTTTAAGGGATTCTTCCTTCAGCTAAAGCATGCATGTGGAACCCAGAGTATGATCAACCGTGTGATCGGGAGACGTGTTCCAATATGTCTCAGTTCTTGTCCCCGGGTACTCGGGTGCAACATTCCAGATACTTTACTAACACTCTCCCGAGTTGGAGAGTCAGTGCCTTTAACCTCCTGTTTGGCCCAGTTTGCAATTTCTGCGGAAGATGAACAGGAATAGGGAGAACCAATGAGAGACTAGCTGGAGGTGTCTGGACGGGCAAATTTAACTCTCATTTCCCACCAGGAAGAGGAATTAACCAAAGGCTCAGCGTGCCGTGCCGGAACCAGATTAGGGCCTGAAGCAATCCTGCGGTGTTGCGGCCAGCTCACAAGAAAGCGAGTTGAAGGAAGGAGCTCAGGGGCACTGTAATTCACACACCTGCAGAGTTATAAATGACAGCTATCGTCCAAAAATATACTGAAGTAAGGCTGCCAAGAGGACTTGAAAGTGGGGCAGAATTGCAGGATACCAATTTCAGGAGGTACACTGGAATTGCATTTAAAGCATAGGAAAAGAGGCAGAACGTCGACAATGATGCCCTTGGCCAAAAAGGGCATATGCGTTTTTTCCTGAATATATTCAGGAAAAAACGCATATGCCCTTTTTGGCCAACCAAGCAAGCTTGCAAAGGAAATCTGCACTACAATGAAGTCTCACTTCTCCCTGGTCAAAAGTGCCATCTGAAAAAAGTGTAAAATCCAGAAAGGCAGGACAGGCCATGGAGAACTGGGAGCCATGTTATGCTGAAGGGTGGGATGTAAATTGCCAACAGCCACTCGGGAGAAGTGTATGGTGTTTCCTGAAACATCTAAAAAACAAAGCAACAGAGCCTAGGGCACTTCCACTTATGGTCCTATAGCTTAGGGAAATTAAAATCAAAAAGACACAGCCACCCCAAAGTTTGGGACGGCTCTGTTTACAAGAACCTCGTTTATGGTACAAGTTCAATATCGCAGAAAGTGAAAAATGGATAAAGAATTTGTGGTACTTACGTACAATGCAATATCACTCAGCAATGAAATCTATGTCATCAGGCCTGTAGCAGCATAGTGAGTGGATTCAGGTATGATGATTCTAACTGAAATAAGTCACACAGAAAAAGAAACATCATAAGATATCACTAATACACGGAATGTAAACTTGGCTACACAGAAACTGAATTACAAAAAAGAACAGGGTCTCAAATTTAGAAAACCAACTTATGCTTGCTTAAGGGGAAAGGTGAGTTGGGGTGCTGCATAAAACCAGAGATTGAAATGAGCACAGATAAAGTTCCTTAAGACAAATATGTAATAGACAAGAGCTACTCCTTGCTCAACGAAATGGACTCAAAACCCCATATTAAACGCCTAATAATGTACCAGACTAGTCAGTATCTTAAAACCTATGGATTGCTATGTCTCTGAAAGAGAATCAAGCGTGAGTACAGGGGCATAAACGCAGCAGTGAGAGGATTGGAGAGGTTCGGTGTGCAAATGAAGACCCTTTGAAGTCATATTGCATGGTACCCATTCCACGGGTCTCAACTCTCCAGGTTTAAGGGATTCTTCCTTCAGCTAAAACATGCATGTGGAACCCAGAGTATGATCAACCGTGTGATCGGGAGACGTTTTCAAATATGTCTCAGTTCTCGACCCCTGGTACTCGGGTGCAACATTCCAGACGCTTTACTAACACTCTCCCGTCTTGGAGAGTCAGTGCCTTTAACCTCCTGTTTGGCCCAGTTTGCAATTTCTGCGGAAGATGAACAGGAATAGGGAGAACCAATGAGAGACTAGCTGGAGGTGTCTGGACGGGCAAATTTAACTCTCATTTCCCACCAGGAAGAGGAATTAACCAACGGCTCACCGTGCCATGCCAGAACAAGATTAGGGCCTGAAGCAATCCTGCGGTGTTGCTGCCAGCTCACAAGAAAGCGAGTTGAAGAAAGGAGCTCAGGGGCACTGTAATTCACAAACCTGCAGAGTTATAAATGACAGCTATCGTCCAAAAATATACTGAAGTAAGGCTGCCAAGAGGACTTGAAAGCGGGGCAGAATTGCAGGAAACCGATTTCAGGAGGTGGACTGGAATTGCATTTAAAGCATAGGAAAAGAGGCAGAACGTCCACAATGATGCACTTGGCCAAAAAGGGCGTATGCGTTTTTTCCTGAATATATTCAGGAAAAAACGCATACGCACTTTTTGGCCAACCAAGCAAGCTTGCAAAGGAAATCTGCACTACAATGAAGTCTCACTTCCCCCCGGTCAAGAGGGCCATCTGAAAAAAGTGTAAAATCCAGAAAGGCAGGACAGGCCATGGAGAACTGGGAGCCTTGTTATGCTGATGGGCGGGATGTAAATTGCCAACAGCCACTGGGGAGAAGTGTATGGTGTTTCCTGAAACATCTAAAAAACAAAGCAACAGAGCCTAGGGCACTTCCTCCTATGGTCCTATAGCTTAGGGAAATTAAAATCTAAAAGACACAGCCACCCCAAAGTTTGGGACGACTCTGTTTACAAGAACCTCGTTTACGGTACAAGTTCAATATTGCAGAAAGTGAAAAATGGATAAAGAAGTTTTGGTACTTATGTACAATGCAATATCACTCAGCAATGAAATCTATGTCATCAGGCCCGTAGCAGCATAATGAGTGGATTCAGGTATGATGATTCTAACTGAAATAAGTCACACAGAAAAAGAAACATCATAAGATACCAGTAATACACGGAATGTAAACTTGGCAATACAGGAACTGAATTACAAAACAGAACAGGGTCTCATATTTAGAAAACCAACATATGCTTGCTTAAGGGGAAAGGTGAGTTGGGGTGCTGCATAAAGCCAGAGATTGAAATGAGTACAGATAAAATTCCTTAAGCCAATTATGTAATAGACAAGAGCTACTCCTTGCTCAATGAAATGGACTCAAAACCCCATATTAAACGCCTAAGAATGTACATGACTAGTAAGCATCTTAAAACCTATGGATTGCTATGTCTCCGAAAGAGAATCAAGCGTGTGTACAGGGGCATAAACGCAGCAGTGATAGGATTGGAGAGGTTCGCTGAGCAAACGAAGACCCTTTGAAGTCATATTGCATGGTACCCATTCCACGGGTCTCAACTCTCCAGGTTTAAGGGATTCTTCCTTCAGCTGAAACATGCATGTGGGACCCAGAGTATGATCAACCGTGTGATCGGGAGATGTCTTCAAATATGTCTCTGTTCTCGTCCCCTGGTACTCGGGTGCAACAGTCCAGAAGCTTTACTAACACTCTCCCGACTTGGAGAGTCAGTGACTTTAACTTCCTGTTTGGCCCAGTTTGCAATTTCTACGGAAAATGAACAGGAATAGGGAGAACCAATGAGAGACTAGCTGGAGGTGTCTGGACGGGCAAATTTAACTCTCATTTCCCACCAGGAAGAGGAATTAACCAAAGGCTCAGCGTGCCATGCCGGAACAAGATTAGGGCCTGAAGCAATCCTGCGGTGTTGCGGCCAGCTCACAAGAAAGCGAGTTGAAGAAAGGAGCTCAGGGGCACTGTAATTCAAAAACCTGCAGAGTTATAAATGACAGCTATCGTCCAAAAGTATACTGAAGTAAGGCTGCCAAGAGGACTTGAAAGCGGGGCAGAATTGCAGGAAACCGATTTCAGGAGGTAGACTGGAATTGCATTTAAAGAATAGGAAAAGAGGCAGAGCGTCGACAATGATGCACTTGGCCAAAAAGGGCGTATGTGTTTTTTCCTGAATATATTCAGGAAAAAACGCATACGCCCTTTTTGGCCAACCAAGCAAGCTTGCAAAGGAAATCTGCACTACAATGAAGTCTCACTTCCCCCCGGTCAAAAGGGCCATCTGAAAAATGTGTAAAATCCAGAAAGGCAGGACAGGCCATGGAGAACTGGGAGCCTTGTTATGCTGATGGGCGGGATGTAAATTGCCAACAGCCACTGGGGAGAAGTGTATGGTGTTTCCTGAAACATCTAAGAAACAAAGCAACAGAGCCTAGGGCACTTCCACTTATGGTCCTATAGCTTAGGGAAATTAAAATCAAAAAGACACAGCCACCCCAAAGTTTGGGACGGCTCTGTTTACAAGAACCTTGTTTACGGTACAAGTACAATATCACAGAAAGTGAAAAATGGATAAAGAAGTTGTGGTACTTACGTACAATGCAATATCACTCAGCAATGAAATCTATGTCATCAGGCCCGTAGCAGCATAATGAGTGGATTCAGGTATGATGATTCTAACTGAAATAAGTCACACAGGAAAAGAAACATCATAAGATATCACTAATACCCGGAACGTAAACTTGGCTACACAGGAACTGGATTACAAAACAGAACAGGGTCTCAAATTTAGAAAACCAACTTATGCTTGCTTAAGGGGAAAGGTGAGTTGGGGTGCTGCATAAAAGCAGAGATTGAAATGAGCACAGATAAAGTTCCTTAAGCCAAATATGTAATAGACAAGAGCTACTCCTTGCTCAACGAAATGGACTCAACACCCCGTATTAAACGCCTAAGAATGTAACTGACTAGTAAGTATCTTAAAACCTATGGATTGCTATGTCTCTGAAAGAGAATCAAGCATGTGTACAGGGGCATAAACGCAGCAGTGATAGGATTGGAGAGGTTCGGTGAGCAAATGAAGACCCTTTGCAGTCATATTACATGGTACCCGTTCCACGGGTCTCAACTCTCCAGGTTTAAGGGATTCTTCCTTCAGCTAAAGCATGCATGTGGAACCCAGAGTATGATCAACCGTGTGATCGGGAGACGTGTTCCAATATGTCTCAGTTCTCGTCCCCGGGTACTCGGGTGCAACATTCCAGATGCTTTACTAACACTCTCCCGTCTTGGAGAGTCAGTGCCTTTAACCTCCTGTTTGGCCCAGTTTGCAATTTCTGCGGAAGATGAACAGGAATAGGGAGAACCAATGAGAGACTAGCTGGAGGTGTCTGGACAGGCAAATTTAACTCTCATTTCCCACCAGGTAGAGGAATTATCCAAAGGCTCAGCGTGCCGTGCCGGAACCAGATTAGGGCCTGAAGCAATCCTGCGGTGTTGCGGCCAGCTCACAAGAAAGCGAGTTGAAGAAAGGCGCTCAGGGACACTGTAATTCACACACCTGCAGAGTTATAAATGACAGCTATCGTCCAAAAATATACTGAAGTAAGGTTGCCAAGAGGACTTGAAAGTGGGGCAGAATTGCAGGATACCAATTTCAGGAGGTACACTGGAATTGCATTTAAAGCATAGGAAAAGAGGCAGAACGTCGACAATGATGCACTTGGCCAAAAAGGGCATATGCGTTTTTTCCTGAATATATTCAGGAAAAAACGCATATGCCCTTTTTGGCCAACCAAGCAAGCTTGCAAAGGAAATCTGCACTACAATGAAGTCTCACTTCCCCCTGGTCAAAAGTGCCATCTGAAAAAAGTGTAAAATCCAGAAAGGCAGGACAGGCCATGGAGAACTGGGAGCCTTGTTATGCTGATGGGTGGGATGTAAATTGCCAACAGCCACTCGGGAGAAGTGTATGGTGTTTCCTGAAACATCTAAAAAACAAAGCAACAGAGCCTAGGGCACTTCCTCATATGGTCCTATAGCTTAGGGAAATTAAAATCAAAAAGACACAGCCACCCCAAAGATTGGGACGGCTCTGTTTACAAGAACCTCGTTTATGGTACAAGTTCAATATCGCAGAAAGTGAAAAATGGATAAAGAATTTGTGCTACTTACGTACAATGCAATATCACTCAGCAATGAAATCTATGTCATCAGGCCTGTAGCAGCATAGTGAGTGGATTCAGGTATGACGATTCTAACTGAAATAAGTCACACAGAAAAAGAAACATCATAAGATATCACTAATACACGGAATGTAAACTTGGCTACACAGAAAGTGAATTACAAAAAAGAACAGGGTCTCAAATTTAGAAAACCAACTTATGCTTGCTTAAGGGGAAAGGTGAGTTGGGGTGCTGCATAAAACCAGAGATTGAAATGAGCACAGATAAAGTTCCTTAAGACAAATATGTAATAGACAAGAGCTACTCCTTGCTCAACGAAATGGACTCAAAACCCCATATTAAACGCCTAATAATGTACCAGACTAGTCAGTATCTTAAAACCTATGGATTGCTATGTCTCTGAAAGAGAATCAAGCGTGAGTACAGGGGCATAAACGCAGCAGTGAGAGGATTGGAGAGGTTCGGTGTGCAAATGAAGACCCTTTGAAGTCATATTGCATGGTACCCATTCCACGGGTCTCAACTCTCCAGGTTTAAGGGATTCTTCCTTCAGCTAAAACATGCATGTGGAACCCAGAGTATGATCAACCGTGTGATCGGGAGACGTGTTCAAATATGTCTCAGTTTTCGACCCCTGGTACTCGGGTGCAACTTTTCAGACGCTGTACTAACACTCTCCCGACTTGGAGAGTCAGTGCCTTTAACCTCCTGTTTGGCCCAGTTTGCAATTTCTGCGGAAGATGAACAGGAATAGGGAGAACCAATGAGAGACTAGCTGGAGGTGTCTGGACGGGCAAATTTAACTCTCATTTCCCACCAGGAAGAGGAATTAACCAACGGCTCACCGTGCCATGCCAGAACAAGATTAGGGCCTGAAGCAATCCTGCGGTGTTGCTGCCAGCTCACAAGAAAGCGAGTTGAAGAAAGGAGCTCAGGGGCACTGTAATTCACAAACCTGCAGAGTTATAAATGACAGCTATCGTCCAAAAATATACTGAAGTAAGGCTGCCAAGAGGACTTGAAAGCGGGGCAGAATTGCAGGAAACCGATTTCAGGAGGTACACTGGAATTGCATTTAAAGCATAGGAAAAGAGGCAGAACGTCCACAATGATGCACTTGGCCAAAAAGGGCGTATGCGTTTTTTCCTGAATATATTCAGGAAAAAACGCATACGCACTTTTTGGCCAACCAAGCAAGCTTGCAAAGGAAATCTGCACTACAATGAAGTCTCACTTCCCCCTGGTCAAGAGGGCCATCTGAAAAAAGTGTAAAATCCAGAAAGGCAGGACAGGCCATGGAGAACTGGGAGCCTTGTTATGCTGATGGGCAGGATGTAAATTGCCAACAGCCACTCGGGAGAAGTGTATGGTGTTTCCTGAAACATCTAAAAAACAAAGCAACAGAGCCTAGAGCACTTCCTCATATGGTCCTATAGATTAGGGAAATTAAAATCAAAAAGACACAGCCACCCCAAAGTTTGGGACGGCTCTGTTTACAAGAACCTCGTTTACGGTACAAGTTCAATTTCGCAGAAAGTGAAAAATGGATAAAGAATTTGTGGTACTTACGTACAATGCAATATCACTCAGCAATGAAATCTATGTCATCAGGCCCGTAGCAGCATAATGAGTGGATTCAGGTATGATGATTCTAACTGAAATAAGTCACACAGAAAAAGAAACATCATAAGATATCACTAATACACGGAATGTAAACTTGGCTACAGAGGAACTGGATTACAAAACAAAACAGGGTCTCAAATTTAGAAAACCAACTTATGCTTGCTTAAGGGGAAAGTTGAGTTCAGGTGCTGCATAAAACCAGAGATTGAAATGAGCACAGATAAAGTTCCTTAAGCCAAATATGTAATAGACAAGAGCTACTCCTTGCTCAACGAAATGGACTCAACACCCCATATTAAACGCCTAAGAATGTACCTGACTAGTAAGTATCTTAAAACCTATGGATTGCTATGTCTCTGAAAGAGAATCAAGCATGTGTACAGGGGCATAAACGCAGCAGTGATAGGATTGGAGAGGTTCGGTGAGCAAATGAAGACCCTTTGCAGTCATATTACATGGTACCCGTTCCACGGGTCTCAACTCTCCAGGTTTAAGGGATTCTTCCTTCAGCTAAAGCATGCATGTGGAACCCAGAGTATGATCAACTGTGTGATCGGGAGACGTGTTCCAATATGTCTCAGTTCTTGTCCCCGGGTACTCGGGTGCAACATTCCAGATACTTTACTAACACTCTCCCGAGTTGGAGAGTCAGTGCCTTTAACCTCCTGTTTGGCCCAGTTTGCAATTTCTGCGGAAGATGAACAGGAATAGGGAGAACCAATGAGAGACTAGCTGGAGGTGTCTGGACGGGCAAATTTAACTCTCATTTCCCACCAGGAAGAGGAATTAACCAAAGGCTCAGCGTGCCGTGCCGGAACCAGATTAGGGCCTGAAGCAATCCTGCGGTGTTGCGGCCAGCTCACAAGAAAGCGAGTTGAAGAAAGGAGCTCAGGGGCACTGTAATTCACACACCTGCAGAGTTATAAATGACAGCTATCGTCCAAAAATATACTGAAGTAAGGCTGCCAAGAGGACTTGAAAGTGGGGCAGAATTGCAGGATACCAATTTCAGTAGGTACACTGGAATTGCATTTAAAGCACAGGAAAAGAGGCAGAACGTCGACAATGATGCCCTCGGCCAAAAAGGGCATATGCGTTTTTTCCTGAATATATTCAGGAAAAAACGCATATGCCCTTTTTGGCCAACCAAGCAAGCTTGCAAAGGAAATCTGCACTACAATGAAGTCTCACTTCTCCCTGGTCAAAAGTGCCATCTGAAAAAAGTGTAAAATCCAGAAAGGCAGGACAGGCCATGGAGAACTGGGAGCCATGTTATGCTGAAGGATGGGATGTAAATTGCCAACAGCCACTCGGGAGAAGTGTATGGTGTTTCCTGAAACATCTAAAAAACAAAGCAACAGAGCCTAGGGCACTTCCACTTATGGTCCTATAGCTTAGGGAAATTAAAATCAAAAAGACACAGCCACCCCAAAGTTTGGGACGGCTCTGTTTACAAGAACCTCGTTTATGGTACAAGTTCAATATCGCAGAAAGTGAAAAATGGATAAAGAATTTGTGCTACTTACGTACAATGCAATATCACTCAGCAATGAAATCTATGTCATCAGGCCTGTAGCAGCATAGTGAGTGGATTCAGGTATGATGATTCTAACTGAAATAAGTCACACAGAAAAAGAAACATCATAAGATATCACTAATACACGGAATGTAAACTTGGCTACACAGAAACTGAATTACAAAAAAGAACAGGGTCTCAAATTTAGAAAACCAACTTATGCTTGCTTAAGGGGAAAGGTGAGTTGGGGTGCTGCATAAAACCAGAGATTGAAATGAGCACAGATAAAGTTCCTTAAGACAAATATGTAATAGACAAGAGCTACTCCTTGCTCAACGAAATGGACTCAAAACCCCATATTAAACGCCTAATAATGTACCAGACTAGTCAGTATCTTAAAACCTATGGATTGCTATGTCTCTGAAAGAGAATCAAGCGTGAGTACAGGGGCATAAACGCAGCAGTGAGAGGATTGGAGAGGTTCGGTGTGCAAATGAAGACCCTTTGAAGTCATATTGCATGGTACCCATTCCACGGGTCTCAACTCTCCAGGTTTAAGGGATTCTTCCTTCAGCTAAAACATGCATGTGGAACCCAGAGTATGATCAACCGTGTGATCGGGAGACGTTTTCAAATATGTCTCAGTTCTCGACCCCTGGTACTCGGGTGCAACATTCCAGACGCTTTACTAACACTCTCCCGTCTTGGAGAGTCAGTGCCTTTAACCTCCTGTTTGGCCCAGTTTGCAATTTCTGCGGAAGATGAACAGGAATAGGGAGAACCAATGAGAGACTAGCTGGAGGTGTCTGGACGGGCAAATTTAACTCTCATTTCCCACCAGGAAGAGGAATTAACCAACGGCTCACCGTGCCATGCCAGAACAAGATTAGGGCCTGAAGCAATACTGCGGTGTTGCTGCCAGCTCACAAGAAAGCGAGTTGAAGAAAGGAGCTCAGGGGCACTGTAATTCACAAACCTGCAGAGTTATAAATGACAGCTGTCGTCCAAAAATATACTGAAGTAAGGCTGCCAAGAGGACTTGAAAGCGGGGCAGAATTGCAGGAAACCGATTTCAGGAGGTGGACTGGAATTGCATTTAAAGCATAGGAAAAGAGGCAGAACGTCCACAATGATGCACTTGGCCAAAAAGGGCGTATGCGTTTTTTCCTGAATATATTCAGGAAAAAACGCATACGCACTTTTTGGCCAACCAAGCAAGCTTGCAAAGGAAATCTGCACTACAATGAAGTCTCACTTCCCCCCGGTCAAGAGGGCCATCTGAAAAAAGTGTAAAATCCAGAAAGGCAGGACAGGCCATGGAGAACTGGGAGCCTTGTTATGCTGATGGGCGGGATGTAAATTGCCAACAGCCACTGGGGAGAAGTGTATGGTGTTTCCTGAAACATCTAAAAAACAAAGCAACAGAGCCTAGGGCACTTCCTCCTATGGTCCTATAGCTTAGGGAAATTAAAATCTAAAAGACACAGCCACCCCAAAGTTTGGGACGACTCTGTTTACAAGAACCTCGTTTACGGTACAAGTTCAATATTGCAGAAAGTGAAAAATGGATAAAGAAGTTTTGGTACTTATGTACAATGCAATATCACTCAGCAATGAAATCTATGTCATCAGGCCCGTAGCAGCATAATGAGTGGATTCAGGTATGATGATTCTAACTGAAATAAGTCACACAGAAAAAGAAACATCATAAGATACCAGTAATACACGGAATGTAAACTTGGCAATACAGGAACTGAATTACAAAACAGAACAGGGTCTCAAATTTAGAAAACCAACTTATGCTTGCTTAAGGGGAAAGGTGAGTTGGGGTGCTGCATAAAGCCAAAGATTGAAATGAGTACAGATAAAATTCCTTAAGCCAATTATGTAATAGACAAGAGCTACTCCTTGCTCAACGAAATGGACTCAAAACCCCATATTAAACGCCTAAGAATGTACATGACTAGTAAGCATCTTAAAACCTATGGATTGCTATGTCTCCGAAAGAGAATCAAGCGTGTGTACAGGGGCATAAACGCAGCAGTGATAGGATTGGAGAGGTTCGCTGAGCAAACGAAGACCCTTTGAAGTCATATTGCATGGTACCCATTCCACGGGTCTCAACTCTCCAGGTTTAAGGGATTCTTCCTACAGCTGAAACATGCATGTGGAACCCAGAGTATGATCAACAGTGTGATCGGGAGATGTCTTCAAATATGTCTCTGTTCTCGTCCCCTGGTACTCGGGTGCAACAGTCCAGAAGCTTTACTAACACTCTCCCGACTTGGAGAGTCAGTGACTTTAACTTCCTGTTTGGCCCAGTTTGCAATTTCTACGGAAAATGAACAGGAATAGGGAGAACCAATGAGAGACTAGCTGGAGGTGTCTGGACGGGCAAATTTAACTCTCATTTCCCACCAGGAAGAGGAATTAACCAAAGGCTCAGCGTGCCATGCCGGAACAAGATTAGGGCCTGAAGCAATCCTGCGGTGTTGCGGCCAGCTCACAAGAAAGCGAGTTGAAGAAAGGAGCTCAGGGGCACTGTAATTCAAAAACCTGCAGAGTTATAAATGACAGCTATCGTCCAAAAGTATACTGAAGTAAGGCTGCCAAGAGGACTTGAAAGCGGGGCAGAATTGCAGGAAACCGATTTCAGGAGGTAGACTGGAATTGCATTTAAAGAATAGGAAAAGAGGCAGAACGTCGACAATGATGCACTTGGCCAAAAAGGGCGTATGTGTTTTTTCCTGAATATATTCAGGAAAAAACGCATACGCCCTTTTTGGCCAACCAAGCAAGCTTGCAAAGGAAATCTGCACTACAATGAAGTCTCACTTCCCCCGGTCAAAAGGGCCATCTGAAAAATGTGTAAAATCCAGAAAGGCAGGACAGGCCATGGAGAACTGGGAGCCTTGTTATGCTGAAGGGCGGCATGTAAATTGCCAACAGCCACTCGGGAGAAGTGTATGGTGCTTCCTGAAACATCTAAAAAACAGAGGAACAGAGCCTAGGGCACTTCCACTTATGGTCCTATAGATTAGGGAAATTAAAATCAAAAAGACACAGCCACCCCAAAGTTTGTGATGGCTCTCTTTACAAGAACCTCGTTTACGGTACAAGTTCAATATCGCAGAAAGCAAAAAATGGATGAAGAAGTTGTGGTACTTACATACAATGCAATATCACTCAGCAATGAAATCTATGTTATCAGGCCCGTAGCAGCATAATGAGTGGATTCAGGTATGATGATTCTAACTGAAATAAGTCACACAGAAAAAGAAACATCATAAGATATCACTAATACACGGAATGTAAACTTGGCTACACAGGAACTGGATTACAAAAGAGAACAGTGTCTCAAATTTAGAAAACCAACTTATGCTTGCTTAAGGGGAAAGGTGAGTTGGGGTGCTGCATAAAACCAGAGATTGAAATGAGCACAGATAAAGTTCCTTAAGCCAAATATGTAATAGACAAGAGCTACTCCTTGCTCAACGAAATGGACTCAACACCCCATATTAAACGCCTAAGAATGTACCTGATTACTAATTATCTTAAAACCTATGGATTGCTATGTCTCCGAAAGAGAATCAAACATGTGTACAGGGGCACAAATGCAGCAATGATAGGATTGGAGAGTTTCGGTGAGCAAATGAAGACCCTTTGAAGTCATATTGCATGGTACCCATTCCACGGGTCTCAACTCTCCAGGTTCAAGGGATTCTTCCTTCAGCTAAAACATGCATGTGGAACCCACAGTATGATCAACCATGTGATCGGGAGACGTGTTCCAATGTCTCAGTTCTCGTCCCCTGGTACTCGGGTGCAACATTCCACACGCTTTACTAACACTCTCTTGACTTGGACAGTCAGTGCCTTTAATCTCCTGTTTGACCCAGTTTGCAAATTCCGCGGAAGATGAACAGGAATAGGGAGAACCAATGAGAGACTAGCTGGAGGTGTCTGGACGCGCAAATTTAACTCTCATTTCCCACCAGGAAGAGGAATTAACCAAAGGCTCAGCGTGCCGGGCCGGAACCAGATTAGGGCCTGAAGCAATACTGCGGTGTTGCGGCCAGCTCACAAGAAAGCGAGTTGAAGAAAGGAGCTCAGGGGCACTGTAATTCACAAACCTGCAGAGTTATAAATGACAGCTATCGTCCAAAAATATACTGAAGTAAGGCTGCCAAGAGGACTTGAAAGCTGGGCAGAATTGCAAGAAACCGAATTCAGCAGGTAGACTGGAATTGCATTTAAAGCATAGGAAAAGAGGCAGAACGTCGACAATGATGCACTTGGCCAAAAAGGGCGTATGCATTTTTTCCTGAATATATTCAGGAAAAAAAGCATACGCACTTTTTGGCCAACCAAGCAAGCTTGCAAAGGATATCTGCACTACAATGAAGTCTCACTTCCCCCCGGTCAAAAGGGCCATCTGAAAAAAGTGTAAAATCCAGAAAGGCAGGACAGGCCATGGAGAACTGGGAGCCTTGTTATGCTGATGGGCGGGATGTAAATTGCCAACAGCCACTGGGGAGAAGTGTATGGTGTTTCCTGAAACATCTAAGAAACAAAGCAACAGAGCCTAGGGCACTTCCACTTATGGTCCTATAGCTTAGGAAAATTAAAATCAAAAAGACACAGCCACCCCAATGTTTGGGACGGCTCTGTTTACAAGAACCTTGTTTACGGTACAAGTACAATATCACAGAAAGTGAAAAATGGATAAAGAAGTTGTGGTACTTACGTACAATGCAATATCACTCAGCAATGAAATCTATGTCATCAGGCCCGTAGCAGCATAATGAGTGGATTCAGGTATGATGATTCTAACTGAAATAAGTCACACAGGAAAAGAAACATCATAAGATATCACTAATACTCGGAATGTAAACTTGGCTACACAGGAACTGGATTACAAAACAGAACAGGGTCTCAAATTTAGAAAACCAACTTATGCTTGCTTAAGGGGAAAGGTGAGTTGGGGTGCTGCATAAAAGCAGAGATTGAAATGAGCACAGATAAACTTCCTTAAGCCAAATATGTAATAGACAAGAGCTACTCCTTGCTCAACGAAATGGACTCAACACCCCGTATTAAACGCCTAAGAATGTAACTGACTAGTAAGGATCTTAAAACCTATGGATCGCTATGTCTCCAAAAGAGAATCAAGCGTGTGTACAGGGGCATAAACGCAGCAGTGATAGGATTGGGGAGGTTCGGTGAGCAAATGAAGACCCTTTGAAGTCATATTGCATGGTACCCATTCCACGGGTCTCAATTCTCCAGGTTTAAGGGATTCTTCCTTCAGCTAAAACATGCATGTGGAACCCAGAGTATGATCAACCGTGTGATCGGGAGACGTGTTCCAATATGTCTCAGTTCTCGTCCCCTGCTACTCGGGTGCAACATTCCAGACGCTTTACTAACACTCTCCCGACTTGGAGAGTCAGTGCCTTTAACCTCCTGTTTGGCCCAGTTTGCAATTTCTGCGGAAGATGAACAGGAATAGGGAGAACCAATGAGAGACTAGCTGGAGGTGTCTGGACGGGCAAATTTAACTCTCATTTCCCACCAGGAAGAAGAATTAACCAAAGGCTCAGCGTGCCGTGCCGGAACCAGATTAGGGCCTGAAGCAATCCTGCGGTGTTGCGGCCAGCTCACAAGAAAACGAGTTGAAGAAAGGATTTCAGGGGCACTGTAATTCACAAAGCTGCAGAGTTATAAATGACAGCTATCGTCCAAAAATATACTGAAGTAATGCTGCCAAGAGCACTCCAAAGCGGGGCAGAATTGCAGGAAACCGATATCATGAGGTAGACTGGAATTGCATTTAAAGCATAGGAAAAGAGGCAGAACGTCGACAATGATGCACTTGGCCAAAAAGGGTGTATGCGTTTTTTCCAGAATATATTCAGGAAAAAACGCATACGCACTTTTTGGCCAACCAAGCAAGCTTGCAAAGGAAATCTGCACTACAATGAAGTCTCACTTCCCCCCGGTCAAAAGGGCCATCTGAAAAAAGTGTAAAATCCAGAAAGGCAGGACAGGCCATGGAGAACTGGGAGCCTTGTTATGCTGATTGGCGGGATGTAAATTGCCAACAGCCACTGGGGAGAAGTGTATGGTGTTTCCTGAAACATCTAAGAAACAAAGCAACAGAGCCTAGTGCACTTCCACTTATGGTCCTATAGATAAGGGAAATTAAAATCAAAAAGACACAGTCACCCCAAAGTTTGGGATGGCTCTGTTTACAAGAACATCATTTACGGTACAAGTTCAATATCGCAGAAAGCGAAAAATGGATAAAGAAGTTGTGGTACTTACGTACAATGCAATATCACTCAGCAATGAAATCTATGTCATCAGGCCCGTAGCAGCATAATGAGTGGATTCAGGTATGATGATTCTAACTGAAATAAGTCACACAGAAAAAGAAACATCATAAGATATCACTAATACACGGAATGTAAACTTGGCTACACAGAAACTGAATTACAAAAAAGAACAGGGTCTCAAATTTAGAAAACCAACTTATGCTTGCTTAAGGGGAAAGGTGAGTTGGGGTGCTGCATAAAACCAGAGATTGAAATGAGCACAGATAAAGTTCCTTAAGCCAAATATGTAATAGACAAGAGCTACTCCTTGCTCAACGAAATGGACTCAACACCCCATATTAAACGCCTAATAATGTACCTGACTAGTAAGCATCTTAAAACCTATGGATTGCTATGTCTCTGAAAGAGAATCAAGCGTGAGTACAGGGGAATAAATGCAGCAGTGACAGGATTGGAGAGGTTCGGTGTGCAAATGAAGACCCTTTGAAGTCATATTGCATGGTACCCATTCCACGGGTCTCAACTCTCCAGGTTTAAGGGATTCTTCCTTCAGCTAAAACATGCATGTGGAACCCAGAGTATGATCAACCATGTGATCGGGAGACGTGTTCAAATATGTCTCAGTTTTCGACCCCTGGTACTCGGGTGCAGCTTTTCAGACGCTTTACTAACACTATCCCGACTTGGAGAGTCAGTGCCTTTAACCTCCTGTTTGGCCCAGTTTGCAATTTCTGCGGAAGATGAACAGGAATAGGGAGAACCAAAGAGAGACTAGCTGGAGGTGTCTGGACGGGCAAATTTAACTCTCATTTCCCACCAGGAAGAGGAATTAACCAACGGCTCACCGTGCCATGCCAGAACAAGATTACGGCCTGAAGCAATCCTGCGGTGTTGCGGCCAGCTCACAAGAAAGCGAGTTGAAGAAAGGAGCTCAGGGGCACTGTAATTCACAAACCTGCAGAGTTATAAATGACAGCTATCGTCCAAAAATATACTGAAGTAAGGCTGCCAAGAGGACTTGAAAACGGGGCAGAATTGCAGGAAACCGATTTCAGGAGGTGGACAGGAATTGCATTTAAAGCATAGGAAAAGAGGCAGAACGTCCACAATGATGCACTTGGGCAAAAAGTGCGTATGCGTTTTTTCCTGAATATATTCAGGAAAAAACGCATACGCCCTTTTTGGCCAACCAAGCAAGCTTGCAAAGGAAATCTGCACTACAATGAAGTCTCACTTCCCCCCGGTCAAGAGGGCCATCTGAAAAAAGTGTAAAATCCAGAAAGGCAGGACAGGCCATGGAGAACTGGGAGCCTTGTTATGCTGATGGGCGGGATGTAAATTGCCAACAGCCACTCGGGAGAAGTGTATGGTGTTTCCTGAAACATCTAAAAAACAAAGCAACAGAGCCTAGGGCACTTCCACTTATGGTCCTATAGCTTAGGGAAATTAAAATCAAAAAGACACAGCCACCCCAAAGTTTGGGACGGCTCTGTTTACAAGAACCTCGTTTATGGTACAAGTTCAATTTCGCAGAAAGTGAAAAATGGATAAAGAATTTGTGGTACTTACGTACAATGCAATATCACTCAGCAATGAAATCTATGTCATCAGGCCTGTAGCAGCATAGTGAGTGGATTCAGGTATGACGATTCTAACTGAAATAAGTCACACAGAAAAAGAAACATCATAAGATATCACTAATACACGGAATGTAAACTTGGCTACACAGGAACTGGATTACAAAACAGA
This sequence comes from Orcinus orca, assembly GCF_937001465.1. NCBI lineage: Eukaryota > Metazoa > Chordata > Mammalia > Artiodactyla > Delphinidae > Orcinus > Orcinus orca. The sequence continues at coordinate 185,596 of NW_026043893.1, forward strand.
ACAGGGTCTGAAATTTAGAAAACCAACTTATGCTTGCTTAAGGGGAAAGGTGAGTTGGGGTGCTGCATAAAACCAGAGACTGAAATGAGCACAGATAAAGTTCCTTAAGACAAATATGTAATAGACAAGAGCTACTCCTTGCTCAACGAAATGGACTCAAAACCCCATATTAAACGCCTAAGAATGTACCTGACTAGTCAGTATCTTAAAACCTATGGATTGCTATGTCTCTGAAAGAGAATCAAGCATGTGTACAGGGGCATAAACGCAGCAGTGAGAGGATTGGAGAAGTTCGGTGTGCAAATGAAGACCCTTTGAAGTCATATTGCATGGTACCCGTTCCACGGGTCTCAACTCTCCAGGTTTAAGGGATTCTTCCTTCAGCTAAAACATGCATGTGGAACCCAGAGTATGATCAACCGTGTGATCGGGAGACGTGTTCAAATATGTCTCAGTTTTCGACCCCTGGTACTCGGGTGCAACTTTTCAGACGCTTTACTAACACTCTCCCGACTTGGAGAGTCAGTGCCTTTAACCTCCTGTTTGGCCCAGTTTGCAATTTCTGCGGAAGATGAACAGGAATAGGGAGAACCAATGAGAGACTAGCTGGAGGTGTCTGGACGGGCAAATTTAACTCTCATTTCCCACCAGGAAGAGGAATTAACCAACGGCTCACCGTGCCATGCCAGAACAAGATTAGGTCCTGAAGCAATCCTGCGGTGTTGCTGCCAGCTCACAAGAAAGCGAGTTGAAGAAAGGAGCTCAGGGACACTGTACTTCACAAACCTGCAGAGTTATAAATGACAGCTATCGTCCAAAAATATACTGAAGGAAGGCTGCCAAGAGGACTTGAAAGCGGGGAAGAATTGCAGGAAACCGATTTCAGGAGGTGGACTGGAATTGCATTTAAAGCATAGGAAAAGAGGCAGAACGTCCACAATGATGCACTTGGCCAAAAAGGGCGTATGCGTTTTTTCCCGAATATATTCAGGAAAAAACGCATACGCACTTTTTGGCCAACCAAGCAAGCTTGCAAAGGAAATCTGCACTACAATGAAGTCTCACTTCCCCCCGGTCAAGAGGGCCATCTGAAAAAAGTGTAAAATCCAGAAAGGCAGGACAGGCCATGGAGAACTGGGAGCCTTGTTATGCTGATGGGCGGGATGTAAATTGCCAACAGTCACGGGGGAGAAGTGTATGGTGTTTCCTGAAACATCTAAAAAACAAAGCAACAGAGCCTAGGGCACTTCCTCATATGGTCCTATAGCTTAGGGAAATTAAAATCAAAAAGACACAGCCACCCCAAAGTTTGGGACGGCTCTGTTTACAAGAACCTCGTTTACGGTACAAGTTCAATTTCGCAGAAAATGAAAAATGGATAAAGAATTTGTGGTACTTACGTACAATGCAATATCACTCAGCAATGAAATCTATGTCATGAGGCCCATAGCAGCATAATGAGTGGATTCAGGTATGATGATTCTAACTGAAATAAGTCACACAGAAAAAGAAACATCATAAGATATCACTAATACACGGAATGTAAACTTGGCTACACAGGAACTGGATTACAAAACAGAACAGGGTCTCAAATTTAGAAAACCAACTTATGCTTGCTTAAGGGGAAAGGTGAGTTGGGGTGCTCCATAAAACCAGAGATTGAAATGAGCACAGATAAAGTTCCTTAAGCCAAATATGTAATAGACAAGAGCTACTCCTTGCTCAACGAAATGGACTCAACACCCCATATTAAACTCCTAAGAATGTACCTGACTAGTAAATATCTTAAAACCTATGGATTGCTATGTCTCTGAAAGAGAATCAAGCATGTGTACAGGGGCATAAACGCAGCAGTGATAGGATTGGAGAGGTTTGGTGAGCAAATGAAGACCCTTTGAAGTCATATTACATGGTACCCGTTCCACGGGTCTCAACTCTCCAGGTTTAAGGGATTCTTCCTTCAGCTAAAGCATGCATGTGGAACCCAGAGTATGATCAACCGTGTGATCGGGAGACGTGTTCCAATATGTCTCAGTTCTCGTCCCCGGGTACTCGGGTGCAACATTCCAGATGCTTTACTAACACTCTCCCGAGTTGGAGAGTCAGTGCCTTTAAACTCCTGTTTGGCCCAGTTTGCAATTTCTGCGGAAGATGAACAGGAATAGGGAGAACCAATGAGAGACTAGCTGGAGGTGTCTGGACGGGCAAATTTAACTCTCATTTCCCACCAGGTAGAGGAATTATCCAAAGGCTCAGCGTGCCGTGCCGGAACCAGATTAGGGCCTGAAGCAATCATGCGGTGTTGCGGCCATCTCACAAGAAAGCGAGTTGAAGAAAGGAGCTCAGGGGCACTGTAATTCACACACCTGCAGAGTTATAAATGACAGCTATCGTCCAAAAATATACTGAAGTAAGGCTGCCAAGAGGACTTGAAAGTGGGGCAGAATTGCAGGATACCAATTTCAGGAGGTACACTGGAATTGCATTTAAAGCATAGGAAAAGAGGCAGAACGTCGACAATGATGCACTTGGCCAAAAAGGGCATATGCGTTTTTTCCTGAATATATTCAGGAAAAAACGCATATGCCCTTTTTGGCCAACCAAGCAAGCTTGCAAAGGAAATCTGCACTACAATGAAGTCTCACTTCCCCCTGGTCAAAAGTGCCATCTGAAAAAAGTGTAAAATCCAGAAAGGCAGGACAGGCCATGGAGAACTGGGAGCCTTGTTATGCTGATGGGCGGGATGTAAATTGCCAACAGCCACTCGGGAGAAGTGTATGGTGTTTCCTGAAACATCTAAAAAACAAAGCAACAGAGCCTAGGGCACTTCCACTTATGGTCCTATAGCTTAGGGAAATTAAAATCAAAAAGACACAGCCACGCCAAAGTTTGGGACGGCTCTGTTTACAAGAACCTCGTTTACGGTACAAGTTCTATTTCGCAGAAAGTGAAAAGTGGATAAAGAATTTGTGGTACTTACGTACAATGCAATATCACTCAGCAATGAAATCTATGTCATCAGGCCCGTAGCAGCATAATGAGTGGATTCAGGTACGATGATTCTAACTGAAATAAGTCACACAGAAAAAGAAACATCATAAGATATCACTAATACACGGAATGTAAACTTGGCTACACAGGAACTGGATTACAAAACAGAACAGGGTCTCAAATTTAGAAAACCAACTTATGCTTGCTTAAGGGGAAAGGTGAGTTGGGGTGCTGCATAAAACCAGAGATTGAAATGAGCACAGATAAAGTTCCTTAAGCCAAATATGTAATAGACAAGAGCTACTCCTTGCTCAACGAAATGGACTCAACACCCTATATTAAACGCCTAAGAATGTACCTGACTAGTAAGTATCTTAAAACCTATGGATTGCTATGTCTCTGAAAGAGAATCAAGCATGTGTACAGGGGCATAAACGCAGCAGTGATAGGATTGGAGAGGTTCGGTGAGCAAATGAAGACCCTTTGAAGTCATATTACATGGTACCCGTTCCACGGGTCTCAACTCTCCAGGTTTAAGGGATTCTTCCTTCAGCTAAAGCATGCATGTGGAACCCAGAGTATGATCAACCGTGTGATCGGGAGATGTGTTCAAATATGTCTCAGTTTTCGACCCCTGGTACTCGGGTGCAGCTTTTCAGACGCTTTACTAACACTATCCCGACTTGGAGAGTCAGTGCCTTTAACCTCCTGTTTGGCCCAGTTTGCAATTTCTGCGGAAGATGAACAGGAATAGGGAGAACCAAAGAGAGACTAGCTGGAGGTGTCTGGACGGGCAAATTTAACTCTCATTTCCCACCAGGAAGAGGAATTAACCAACGGCTCACCGTGCCATGCCAGAACAAGATTACGGCCTGAAGCAATCCTGCGGTGTTGCGGCCAGCTCACAAGAAAGCGAGTTGAAGAAAGGAGCTCAGGGTCACTGTAATTCACAAACCTGCAGAGTTATAAATGACAGCTATCGTCCAAAAATATACTGAAGTAAGGCTGCCAAGAGGACTTGAAAACGGGGCAGAATTGCAGGAAACCGATTTCAGGAGGTGGACAGGAATTGCATTTAAAGCATAGGAAAAGAGGCAGAACGTCCACAATGATGCACTTGGGCAAAAAGTGCGTATGCGTTTTTTCCTGAATATATTCAGGAAAAAACGCATACGCCCTTTTTGGCCAACCAAGCAAGCTTGCAAAGGAAATCTGCACTACAATGAAGTCTCACTTCCCCCCGGTCAAGAGGGCCATCTGAAAAAAGTGTAAAATCCAGAAAGGCAGGACAGGCCATGGAGAACTGGGAGCCTTGTTATGCTGATGGGCGGGATGTAAATTGCCAACAGCCACTCGGGAGAAGTGTATGGTGTTTCCTGAAACATCTAAAAAACAAAGCAACAGAGCCTAGGGCACTTCCACTTATGGTCCTATAGCTTAGGGAAATTAAAATCAAAAAGACACAGCCACCCCAAAGTTTGGGACGGCTCTGTTTACAAGAACCTCGTTTATGGTACAAGTTCAATTTCGCAGAAAGTGAAAAATGGATAAAGAATTTGTGGTACTTACGTACAATGCAATATCACTCAGCAATGAAATCTATGTCATCAGGCCTGTAGCAGCATAGTGAGTGGATTCAGGTATGACGATTCTAACTGAAATAAGTCACACAGAAAAAGAAACATCATAAGATATCACTAATACACGGAATGTAAACTTGGCTACACAGGAACTGGATTACAAAACAGAACAGGGTCTGAAATTTAGAAAACCAACTTATGCTTGCTTAAGGGGAAAGGTGAGTTGGGGTGCTGCATAAAACCAGAGACTGAAATGAGCACAGATAAAGTTCCTTAAGACAAATATGTAATAGACAAGAGCTACTCCTTGCTCAACGAAATGGACTCAAAACCCCATATTAAACGCCTAAGAATGTACCTGACTAGTCAGTATCTTAAAACCTATGGATTGCTATGTCTCTGAAAGAGAATCAAGCATGTGTACAGGGGCATAAACGCAGCAGTGAGAGGATTGGAGAAGTTCGGTGTGCAAATGAAGACCCTTTGAAGTCATATTGCATGGTACCCGTTCCACGGGTCTCAACTCTCCAGGTTTAAGGGATTCTTCCTTCAGCTAAAACATGCATGTGGAACCCAGAGTATGATCAACCGTGTGATCGGGAGACGTGTTCAAATATGTCTCAGTTTTCGACCCCTGGTACTCGGGTGCAACTTTTCAGACGCTTTACTAACACTCTCCCGACTTGGAGAGTCAGTGCCTTTAACCTCCTGTTTGGCCCAGTTTGCAATTTCTGCGGAAGATGAACAGGAATAGGGAGAACCAATGAGAGACTAGCTGGAGGTGTCTGGACGGGCAAATTTAACTCTCATTTCCCACCAGGAAGAGGAATTAACCAACGGCTCACCGTGCCATGCCAGAACAAGATTAGGTCCTGAAGCAATCCTGCGGTGTTGCTGCCAGCTCACAAGAAAGCGAGTTGAAGAAAGGAGCTCAGGGACACTGTACTTCACAAACCTGCAGAGTTATAAATGACAGCTATCGTCCAAAAATATACTGAAGGAAGGCTGCCAAGAGGACTTGAAAGCGGGGAAGAATTGCAGGAAACCGATTTCAGGAGGTGGACTGGAATTGCATTTAAAGCATAGGAAAAGAGGCAGAACGTCCACAATGATGCACTTGGCCAAAAAGGGCGTATGCGTTTTTTCCCGAATATATTCAGGAAAAAACGCATACGCACTTTTTGGCCAACCAAGCAAGCTTGCAAAGGAAATCTGCACTACAATGAAGTCTCACTTCCCCCCGGTCAAGAGGGCCATCTGAAAAAAGTGTAAAATCCAGAAAGGCAGGACAGGCCATGGAGAACTGGGAGCCTTGTTATGCTGATGGGCGGGATGTAAATTGCCAACAGTCACGGGGGAGAAGTGTATGGTGTTTCCTGAAACATCTAAAAAACAAAGCAACAGAGCCTAGGGCACTTCCTCATATGGTCCTATAGCTTAGGGAAATTAAAATCAAAAAGACACAGCCACCCCAAAGTTTGGGACGGCTCTGTTTACAAGAACCTCGTTTACGGTACAAGTTCAATTTCGCAGAAAATGAAAAATGGATAAAGAATTTGTGGTACTTACGTACAATGCAATATCACTCAGCAATGAAATCTATGTCATGAGGCCCATAGCAGCATAATGAGTGGATTCAGGTATGATGATTCTAACTGAAATAAGTCACACAGAAAAAGAAACATCATAAGATATCACTAATACACGGAATGTAAACTTGGCTACACAGGAACTGGATTACAAAACAGAACAGGGTCTCAAATTTAGAAAACCAACTTATGCTTGCTTAAGGGGAAAGGTGAGTTGGGGTGCTCCATAAAACCAGAGATTGAAATGAGCACAGATAAAGTTCCTTAAGCCAAATATGTAATAGACAAGAGCTACTCCTTGCTCAACGAAATGGACTCAACACCCCATATTAAACTCCTAAGAATGTACCTGACTAGTAAATATCTTAAAACCTATGGATTGCTATGTCTCTGAAAGAGAATCAAGCATGTGTACAGGGGCATAAACGCAGCAGTGATAGGATTGGAGAGGTTTGGTGAGCAAATGAAGACCCTTTGAAGTCATATTACATGGTACCCGTTCCACGGGTCTCAACTCTCCAGGTTTAAGGGATTCTTCCTTCAGCTAAAGCATGCATGTGGAACCCAGAGTATGATCAACCGTGTGATCGGGAGACGTGTTCCAATATGTCTCAGTTCTCGTCCCCGGGTACTCGGGTGCAACATTCCAGATGCTTTACTAACACTCTCCCGAGTTGGAGAGTCAGTGCCTTTAAACTCCTGTTTGGCCCAGTTTGCAATTTCTGCGGAAGATGAACAGGAATAGGGAGAACCAATGAGAGACTAGCTGGAGGTGTCTGGACGGGCAAATTTAACTCTCATTTCCCACCAGGTAGAGGAATTATCCAAAGGCTCAGCGTGCCGTGCCGGAACCAGATTAGGGCCTGAAGCAATCATGCGGTGTTGCGGCCATCTCACAAGAAAGCGAGTTGAAGAAAGGAGCTCAGGGGCACTGTAATTCACACACCTGCAGAGTTATAAATGACAGCTATCGTCCAAAAATATACTGAAGTAAGGCTGCCAAGAGGACTTGAAAGTGGGGCAGAATTGCAGGATACCAATTTCAGGAGGTACACTGGAATTGCATTTAAAGCATAGGAAAAGAGGCAGAACGTCGACAATGATGCACTTGGCCAAAAAGGGCATATGCGTTTTTTCCTGAATATATTCAGGAAAAAACGCATATGCCCTTTTTGGCCAACCAAGCAAGCTTGCAAAGGAAATCTGCACTACAATGAAGTCTCACTTCCCCCTGGTCAAAAGTGCCATCTGAAAAAAGTGTAAAATCCAGAAAGGCAGGACAGGCCATGGAGAACTGGGAGCCTTGTTATGCTGATGGGCGGGATGTAAATTGCCAACAGCCACTCGGGAGAAGTGTATGGTGTTTCCTGAAACATCTAAAAAACAAAGCAACAGAGCCTAGGGCACTTCCACTTATGGTCCTATAGCTTAGGGAAATTAAAATCAAAAAGACACAGCCACGCCAAAGTTTGGGACGGCTCTGTTTACAAGAACCTCGTTTACGGTACAAGTTCTATTTCGCAGAAAGTGAAAAGTGGATAAAGAATTTGTGGTACTTACGTACAATGCAATATCACTCAGCAATGAAATCTATGTCATCAGGCCCGTAGCAGCATAATGAGTGGATTCAGGTACGATGATTCTAACTGAAATAAGTCACACAGAAAAAGAAACATCATAAGATATCACTAATACACGGAATGTAAACTTGGCTACACAGGAACTGGATTACAAAACAGAACAGGGTCTCAAATTTAGAAAACCAACTTATGCTTGCTTAAGGGGAAAGGTGAGTTGGGGTGCTGCATAAAACCAGAGATTGAAATGAGCACAGATAAAGTTCCTTAAGCCAAATATGTAATAGACAAGAGCTACTCCTTGCTCAACGAAATGGACTCAACACCCTATATTAAACGCCTAAGAATGTACCTGACTAGTAAGTATCTTAAAACCTATGGATTGCTATGTCTCTGAAAGAGAATCAAGCATGTGTACAGGGGCATAAACGCAGCAGTGATAGGATTGGAGAGGTTCGGTGAGCAAATGAAGACCCTTTGAAGTCATATTACATGGTACCCGTTCCACGGGTCTCAACTCTCCAGGTTTAAGGGATTCTTCCTTCAGCTAAAGCATGCATGTGGAACCCAGAGTATGATCAACCGTGTGATCGGGAGATGTGTTCCAATATGTCTCAGTTCTCGTCCCCGGGTACTCGGGTGCAACATTCCAGATGCTTTACTAACACTCTCCCGAGTTGGAGAGTCAGTGCCTTTAAACTCCAGTTTGGCCCAGTTTGCAATTTCTGCGGAAGATGAACAGGAATAGGGAGAACCAATGAGAGACTAGCTGGAGGTGTCTGGACGGGCAAATTTAACTCTCATTTCCCACCAGGTAGAGGAATTATCCAAAGGCTCAGCGTGCCGTGCCGGAACCAGATTAGGGCCTGAAGCAATCCTGCGGTGTTGCGGCCAGCTCACAAGAAAGCGAGTTGAAGAAAGGAGCTCAGGGGCACTGTAATTCACACACCTGCAGAGTTATAAATGACAGCTATCGTACAAAAATATACTGAAGTAAGGTTGCCAAGAGGACTTGAAAGCCGGGCAGAATTGCAGGAAACCGATTTCAGGAGGTAGACTGGAATTGCATTTAAAGCATAGGAAAAGAGGCAGAAGGTCGACAATGATGCACTTGGCCAAAAAGGGCGTATGCGTTTTTTCCTGAATATATTCAGGAAAAAACGCATACGCCCTTTTTGGCCAACCAAGCAAGCTTGCAAAGGAAATCTGCACTACAATGAAGTCTCACTTCCCCCCGGTCAAAAGGGCCATCTGAAAAAAGTGTAAAATCCAGAAAGGCAGGACAGGCCATGGAGAACTGGGAGCCTTGTTATGCTGATGGGCGGGATGTAAATTGCCAACAGCCACTCGGGAGAAATGTATGGTGTTTCCTGAAACATCTAAAAAACAAAGTAACAGAGCCTAGGGCACTTCCACTTATGGTCCTATAGCTTAGGGAAATTAAAATCAAAAAGACACAGCCACCCCAAAGTTTGGGACGGCTCTGTTTACAAGTACCTCCTTTACGGTACAAGTTCAATATTACAGAAAACGAAAAATGGATAAAGAAGTTGTGGTATTTATGTACAATGCAATATCACTCAGCAATGACATCTATGTCATCAGGCCCGTAGCAGCATAATGAGTGGATTCAGGTATGATGATTCTAACTGAAATAAGTCACACAGAAAAAGAAACATCATAAGATATCACTAATACACGGAATGTAAACTTGGCTACACAGGAACTGGATTACAAAGCAGAACAGGGTCTCAAATTTAGAAAACCAACTTATGCTTGCTTAATGGGAAAGGTGCGTTGGGGTGCTGCATAAAACCAGAGATTGAAATGATCACAGATAAAGTTCCTTAAGACAAATATGTAATAGACAAGAGCTACTCCTTGCTCAACGAAATGGACTCAAAACCCCATATTAAACGCCTAATAATGTACCAGACTAGTCAGTATCTTAAAACCTATGGATTGCTATGTCTCCGAAAGAGAATCAAACATTTGTACAGGGGCACAAATGCAGCAATGATAGGATTGGAGAGTTTCGGTGAGCAAATGAAGACCCTTTGAAGTCATATTGCATGGTACCCATTCCACGGGTCTCAACTTTCCAGGTTTAAGGGATTCTTCCTTCAGCTAAAACATGCATGTGGAACCCAGAGTATGATCAACCATGTGATCGGGAGACGTGTTCCAATATGTCTGAGTTCTCGTCCCCTGGTACTCGGGTGCAACATTCCAGACACTTTACTAACACTCTCCCGACTTGGAGAGTCAGTGCCTTTAACCTCCTGTTTGGCCCAGTTTGCAATTTCTGCGGAAGATGAACAGGAATAGGGAGAACCAATGAGAGACTAGCTGGAGGTGTCTGGACGGGCAAATTTAACTCTCATTTCCCACCAGGAAGAGGAATTAACCAAAGGCTCAGCGTGCCGTGCCGGAACCAGATTAGGGCCTGAAGCAATCCTGCGGTGTTGCGGCCGGCTCACAAGAAAGCGAGTTGAAGAAAGGAGCTCAGGGGCACTGTAATTCACAAACCTGCAGAGTTATAAATGACAGCTATCGTCCAAAAATATACTGAAGTAAGCCTGCCAAGAGGACTTGAAAGCGGGGCAGAATTGCAGGAAACTGATTTCAGGAGGTAGACCGGAATTGCATTTAAAGCATAGGAAAAGAGGCAGAACGTTGAAAATGATGCACTTGGACAAAAAGGGCGTATGCGTTTTTTCCTGAATATATTCAGGAAAAACGCATACGCCCTTTTTGGCCAACCAAGCAAGCTTGCAAAGGAAATCTGCACTACAATGAAGTCTCACTTCCCCCCGGTCAAAAGGGCCATCTGAGAAAAGTCTAAAATCCAGAAAGGCAGGACAGGCCATGGAGAACTGGTAGCCTTGTTATGCTGATGGGCGGGATGTAAATTGCCAACAGCCACTCGGGCAAATTGTATGGTGTTTCCTGAAACATCTAAAAAACAAAGCAACAGAACCTAGGGCACTTCCACTTATGGTCCTATAGCTAAGGAAAATTAAAATCAAAAAGACACAGCCACCCCAAAGTTTGGGACGGCTCTGTTTACAACAACCTCATTTACGGTACAAGTTCAATATCGCAGAAAGTGAAAAATGGATAAAGAAGTTGTGGTACTTACGTACAATGCAATATCACTCAGCAATGAAATCTATGTCATCAGGCCTGTAGCAGCATAATGAGTGGATTCAGGTATGATGATTCTAACTGAAATAAGTCACAAGAAAAAGAAACATCATAAGATATCACTAATACACGGAATGTAAACTTGGCTACACAGGAACTGGATTACAAAACAGAACAGGGTCTCAAATTTAGAACACCAACTTATGCTTGCTTAAGGGGAAAGGTGAGTTGGGGTGCTGCATAAAACCAGAGATTGAAATGAGCACAGATAAAGTTCCTTAAGACAAATATGTAATAGACAAGAGCTACTCCTTGCTCAACGAAATGGACTCAACACCCCATATTAAACGCCTAAGAATGTACCTGACTAGTCAGTATCTTAAAACCTATGGATTGCTATGTCTCTGAAAGAGAATCAAGCATGTGTACAGGGGCATAAACGCAGCAGTGAGAGGATTGGAGAGGTTCGGTGTGCAAATGAAGACCCTTTGAAGTCATATTGCATGGTACCCGTTCCACGGGTCTCAACTCTCCAGGTTTAAGGGATTCTTCCTTCAGCTAAAACATGCATGTGGAACCCAGAGTATGATCAACCGTGTGATCGGGAGACGTGTTCAAATATGTCTCAGTTTTCGACCCCTGGTACTCGGGTGCAACTTTTCAGACGCTTTACTAACACTCTCCCGACTTGGAGAGTCAGTGCCTTTAACCTCCTGTTTGGCCCAGTTTGCAATTTCTGCGGAAGATGAACAGGAATAGGGAGAACCAATGAGAGACTAGCTGGAGGTGTCTGGACGGGCAAATTTAACTCTCATTTCCCACCAGGAAGAGGAATTAACCAACGGCTCACCGTGCCATGCCAGAACAAGATTAGGTCCTGAAGCAATCCTGCGCTGTTGCTGCCAGCTCACAAGAAAGCGAGTTGAAGAAAGGAGCTCAGGGACACTGTAATTCACAAACCTGCAGAGTTATAAATGACAGCTATCGTCCAAAAATATACTGAAGTAAGGCTGCCAAGAGGACTTGAAAGCGGGGCAGAATTGCAGGAAACCGATTTCAGGAGGTGGACTGGAATTGCATTTAAAGCATAGGAAAAGAGGCAGAACGTCCACAATGATGCACTTGGCCAAAAAGGGCGTATGCGTTTTTTCCCGAATATATTCAGGAAAAAACGCATACGCACTTTTTGGCCAACCAAGCAAGCTTGCAAAGGAAATCTGCAATACAATGAAGTCTCACTTCCCCCCGGTCAAGAGGGCCATCTGAAAAAAGTGTAAAATCCAGAAAGGCAGGACAGGCCATGGAGAACTGGGAGCCTTGTTATGCTGATGGGCGGGATGTAAATTGCCAACAGCCACTCGGGAGAAGTGTATGGTGTTTCCTGAAACATCTAAAAAACAAAGCAACAGAGCCTAGGGCACTTCCTCATATGGTCCTATAGCTTAGGGAAATTAAAATCAAAAAGACACAGCCACCCCAAAGTTTGGGACGGCTCTGTTTACAAGAACCTCGTTTACGGTACAAGTTCAATTTCGCAGAAAGTGAAAAATGGATAAAGAATTTGTGGTACTTACGTACAATGCAATATCACTCAGCAATGAAATCTATGTCATCAGGCCCGTAGCAGCATAATGAGTGGATTCAGGTATGATGATTCTAACTGAAATAAGTCACACAGAAAAAGAAACATCATAAGATATCACTAATACACGGAATGTAAACTTGGCTACACAGGAACTGGATTACAAAACAGAACAGGGTCTCAAATTTAGAAAACCAACTTATGCTTGCTTAAGGGGAAAGGTGAGTTGGGGTGCTGCATAAAACCAGAGATTGAAATGAGCACAGATAAAGTTCCTTAAGCTAAATATGGAATAGACAAGAGCTACTCCTTGCTCAACGAAATGGACTCAACACCCCATATTAAACGCCTAAGAATGTACCTGACTAGTAAGTATCTTAAAACCTATGGATTGCTATGTCTCCGAAAGAGAATCAACCGTGAGTACAGGGGCATAAACACAGCAGTGATAGGATTGGAGAGGTTCGGTGAGCAAATGAAGACCCTTTGAAGTCATATTGCATGGTATCCATTCCACGGGTCTCAACTCTCCAGGTTTAAGGGATTCTTCCTTCAGCTAAAACATGCATGTGGAACCCAGGGTATGATCAACCGTGTGATCGGGAGACGTGTTCCAATATGTCTCAGTTCTCATCCCCTGGTACTCGGGTGCAACATTCCAGACGCTTTACTAACACTCTCCCGACTTGGAGAGTCAGTGCCTTTAACCTCCAGTTTGGCCCAGTTTGCAATTTCTGCGGAAGATGAACAGGAATAGGGAGAACCAATGAGAGACTAGCTGGAGGTGTCTGGACGGGCAAATTTAACTCTCATTTCCCACCAGGAAGAGGAATTAAGCAAAGGCTCTATGTGCCGTGCCGGAACCAGATTAGGGCCTGAAGCAATCCTGCGGTGTTGCGGCCAGCTCACAAGAAAGCGAGTTGAAGAAAGGAGCTCAGGGGCACTGTAATTCACAAACCTGCAGAGTTATAAATGACAGCTATCGTCCAAAAATATACTGAAGTAAGGCTGCCAAGAGGACTTGAAAGCGGGGCAGAATTGCAGGAAACCGATTTCAGGAGGTAGACTGGAATTGCATTTAAAGCATAGGAAAAGAGGCAGAACGTCCACAATGATGCACTTGGCCAAAAAGGGCGTATGCGTTTTTTCCTGAATATATTCAGGAAAAAACGCATACGCCCTTTCTGGCCAACCAAGCAAGCTTGCAAAGGAAATCTGCACTACAATGAAGTCTCACTTCCCCCAGGTCAAAAGGGCCATCTGAAAAAAGTGTAAAATCCAGAAAGGCAGGACAGGCCATGGAGAACTGGGAGCCTTGTTATGCTGATGGGCGGGATGTAAATTGCCAACAGCCACTCGGGAGAAGTGTATGGTGTTTCCTGAAATATCTAAAAAACAAAGCAACAGAGCCTAGGGCACTTCCACTTATAGTCCTATAGCTTAGGGAAATTAAAATAAAAAAGACACAGACACCCCAAAGTATGGGACGGCTCTGTTTATAAGAACCTCGTTTACGGTACATGTTCAATATCGCAGAAAGTGAAAAATGGATAAAGAAGTTGCGGAACTTACGTACAATGCAATATCACTCAGCAATGAAATCTATGTCATCAGGCCCGTAGCAGCATAGAGTGGATTCAGGTATGATGATTCTAACTGAAATAAGTCACACAGAAAAAGAAACATCATAAGATATCACTAATACACGGAATGTAAACTTGGCTACACAGGAACTGGATTACAAAACAGAACAGGGTCTCAAATGTAGAAAAGCAACTTATGCTTGCTTAAGGGGAAAGGTGAGTTGGGGTGCTGCATAAAACCAGAGATTGAAATGAGCACAGATAAAGTTCCTTAAGCCAAACATGTAATAGACAAGAGCTACTCCTTGCTCAACGAAACGGACTCAAAACACCATATTAAATGCCTAATAATGTACCTGACTAGTAAGTATCTTAAAACCTATGGATTGCTATGTCTCTGAAAGAGAATCAAGCGTGAGTACAGGGACATAAACGCAGCAGTGATAGGATTGGAGAGGTTCGGTGAGCAAATGAAGACCCTTTGAAGTCATATTGCATGGTACCCATTCCACGGGTCTCAACTCTCCAGGTTTAAGGGATTCTTCCTTCAGCTAAAACATGCATGTGGAACCCAGAGTATGATCAACCATGTGATCGGGAGACGTGTTCAAATATGTCTCAGTTCTCATCGCCTGGTACTCGGGTGCAACATTCCAGATGCTTTACTAACACTCTCCCGACTTGGAGAGTCAGTGCCTTTAACCTCCTGTTTGGCCCAGTTTGCAAATTCCACGGAAGATGAACAGGAATAGGGAGAACCAATGTGAGACTAGCTGGAGGTGTCTGGACGGGCAAATTTAACTCTCATTTCCCACCAGGAAGAGCAATTAAGCAAAGGCTCAGCGTGCCATGCCGGAACCAGATTAGGGCCTGAAGCAATCCTGCGGTGTTGCGGCCAGCTCACAAGAAAGTGAGTTGAAGAAAGGAGCTCAGGGGCACTGTTATCACAAACCTGCAGAGTTATGAATGACAGCTATCATTCAAAAATATACTGAAGTAAGGCTGCCAAGAGGACTTGAAAGCGGGACAGAATTACAGGAATCCGATTTCAGGAGGTAGACTGGAATTGCATTTAAGCATAGGAAAAGAGGGAGAACGTCGACAATGATGCACTTGGCCAAAAACTGCGTATGCGTTTTTTCCTGCATATATTCAGGAAAAAACGCATACGCCCTTTTTGGCCAACCAAGCAAGCTTGCAAAGGAAATCTGCACTACAATGAAGTCTCACTTCCCCCAGGTCAAAAGGGCCATCTGAAAAAAGTGTAAAATCCAGAAAGGCTGGACTGGCAATGGAGAACTGGGAGCCTTGTTATGCTGATGGGCGGGATGTAAATTGCCAACAGCCACTCGGGAGAAGTGTATGGTGTTTCCTGAAACATCTAAAAAACAAAGCAACAGAGCCTAGGGCTCTTCCACTTATGGCCCTATAGCTTAGGGAAATTAAAATCAAAAAGACACAGCCACCCCAAAGTTTGGGACGGCTCTGTTTACAAGAACCTTGTGTACGGTACATGTTCAATATCGCAGAAAGTGAAAAATGGATAAAGAAGTTGTGGTACTCACGTACAATGCAATATCACTCAGCAATGAAATCAATGTCATCTGGCCTATAGCATCATAATGAGTGGATTCAGGTATGATGATTCTAACTGAAATAAGTCACACAGAAAAAGAAACATCATAAGATATCACTAATACACGGAATGTAAACTTGGCTACACAGGAACTGGATTACAAAACAGAACAGGGTCTCAAATTTAGAAAACCAACTTATGCTTGTTTAAGGGGAAAGGTGAGTTGGGGTGCTGCATAAAACCAGAGATTGAAATGAGCACAGATAAAGTTCCTTAAGCCAAATATGGAATAGACAAGAGCTACTCCTTGCTCAACGAAATGGACTCAACACCCCATATTAAACGCCTAAGAATGTACCTGACTAGTAAGTATCTTAAAACCTATGGATTGCTATGTCTCCGAAAGAGAATCAAGCGTGTGTACAGGGGCATAAACGCAGCAGTGATAGGATTGGAGAGGTTCGGTGAGCAAATGAAGACCCTTTGAAGTCATATTGCATGGTACCCATTCCACGGGTCTCAACTCTCCAGGTTTAAGGGATTCTTCCTTCAGCTAAAGCATGCATGTGGAACCCAGAGTATGATCAACCGTGTGATCGGGAGACGGGTTCAAATATGTCTCAGTTCTTGTCCCCTGGTACTCAGGTGCAACATTCCACACGCTTTACTAAGACTCTCCCGACTTGGAGAGTCAGTGCCTTTAACCTCCTGTTTGGCCCAGTTTGCAATTTCTGCGGAAGATGAACAGGGATAGGGAGGACCAATGAGAGACTAGCTGGAGGTGTCTGGACGGGCAAATTTAACTCTCATTTCCCACCAGGAAGAGGAATTAAGCAAAGGCTCAATGTGCCGTGCCGGAACCAGATTAGGGCCTGAAGCAATCCTGCGGTGTTGCGGCCAGCTCACAAGAAAGCGAGTTGAAGAAAGGAGCTCAGGGGCACTGTAATTCACAAACCTGCAGAGTTATAAATGACAGCTATCGTCCAAAAATATACTGAAGTAAGGCTGCCAAGAGGACTAGAAAGCGGGGCAGAATTGCAGGAAACCCATTTCAGGAGGTAGACTGGAATTGCATTTAAAGCATAGGAAAAGAGGCAGAAGGTCGATAATGATGCACTTGCCCAAAAAGGGCGTATGCGTTTTTTCCTGAATATATTCAGGAAAAAACGCATACGCCCTTTTTGGCCAACCAAGCAAGCTTGCAAAGGAAATCTGCACTACAATGAAGTCTCACTTCCCCACAGTCAAAAGGGCCATCTGAAAAAAGTGTAAAATCCAGAAAGGCAGGACAGGCCATGGAGAACTGGGAGCCTTGTTATGCTGATGGGCGGGATGTAAATTGTCAACAGCCACTCAGGAGAAGTGTATGGTGTTTCCTGAAACATCTAAAAAACAAAGCAACAGAGCCTAGGGCACTTCCACTTATAGTCCTATAGCTTAGGGAAATTAAAATCAAAAAGACACAGACACCCCAGAGTATGGGACGGCTCTGTTTATAAGAACCTCGTTTACGGTACAAGTTCAATATCGCAGAAAGTGAAAAATGGATAAAGAAGTTGCGGTACTTACGTACAATGCAATATCACTCAGCAATGAAATCTATGTCATCAGGCCCGTAGCAGCATAGAGTGGATTCAGGTATGATGATTCTAACTGAAATAAGTCACACAGAAAAAGAAACATCATAAGATATCACTAATACACGGAATGTAAACTTGGCTACACAGGAACTGGATTACAAAACAGAACAGGGTCTCAAATGTAGAAAAGCAACTTATGCTTGCTTAAGGGGAAAGGTGAGTTGGGGTGCTGCATAAAACCAGAGATTGAAATGAGCACAGATAAAGTTCCTTAAGCCAAACATGTAATAGACAAGAGCTACTCCTTGCTCAACGAAATGGACTCAAAACACCATATTAAATGCCTAATAATGTACCTGACTAGTAAGTATCTTAAAACCTATGGATTGCTATGTCTCTGAAAGAGAATCAAGCGTGAGTACAGGGACATAAACGCAGCAGTGATAGGATTGGAGAGGTTCGGTGAGCAAATGAAGACCCTTTGAAGTCATATTGCATGGTACCCATTCCACGGGTCTCAACTCTCCAGGTTTAAGGGATTCTTCCTTCAGCTAAAACATGCATGTGGAACCCAGAGTATGATCAACCATGTGATCGGGAGACGTGTTCAAATATGTCTCAGTTCTCATCGTCTGGTACTCGGGTGCAACATTCCAGATGCTTTACTAACACTATCCCGACTTGGAAAGTCAGTGCTTTAACCTCCTGTTTGGCCCAGTTTGCAAATTCCGCGGAAGATGAACAGGAATAGGGAGAACCAATGAGAGACTAGCTGGAGGTGTCTGGACGGGCAAATTTAACTCTCATTTCCCACCAGGAAGAGCAATTAAGCAAAGGCTCAGCGTGCCGTGCCGGAACCAGATTAGGGCCTGAAGCAATCCTGCGGTGTTGCGGCCAGCTCACAAGAAAGCGAGTTGAAGAAAGGAGCTCAGGGGCACTGTTATCACAAACCTGCAGAGTTATAAATGACAGCTATCATCCAAAAATATACTGAAGTAAGGCTGCCAAGAGGACTTGAAAGCGGGGCAGAATTGCAGGAATCCGATTTCAGGAGGTAGACTGGAATTGCATTTAAGCATAGGAAAAGAGGCAGAACGTCGACAATGATGCACTTGGCCAAAAAGTGCGTATGCGTTTTTTCCTGCATATATTCAGGAAAAAACGCATACGCCCTTTTTGGCCAACCAAGCAAGCTTGCAAAGGAAATCTGCACTACAATGAAGTCTCACTTCCCCCAGGTCAAAAGGGCCATCTGAAAAAAGTGTAAAATCCAGAAAGGCAGGACAGGCCATGGAGAACTGGGAGCCTTGTTATGCTGATGGGCGGGATGTAAATTGCCAACAGCCACTCGGGAGAAGTGTATGGTGTTTCCTGAAATATCTAAAAAACAAAGCAACAGAGCCTAGGGCACTTCCACTTATAGTCCTATAGCTTAGGGAAATTAAAATAAAAAAGACACAGACACCCCAAAGTATGGGACGGCTCTGTTTATAAGAACCTCGTTTACGGTACATGTTCAATATCGCAGAAAGTGAAAAATGGATAAAGAAGTTGTGGAACTTACGTACAATGCAATATCACTCAGCAATGAAATCTATGTCATCAGGCCCGTAGCAGCATAGAGTGGATTCAGGTATGATGATTCTAACTGAAATAAGTCACACAGAAAAAGAAACATCATAAGATATCACTAATACACGGAATGTAAACTTGGCTACACAGGAACTGGATTACAAAACAGAACAGGGTCTCAAATGTAGAAAAGCAACTTATGCTTGCTTAAGGGGAAAGGTGAGTTGGGGTGCTGCATAAAACCAGAGATTGAAATGAGCACAGATAAAGTTCCTTAAGCCAAACATGTAATAGACAAGAGCTACTCCTTGCTCAACGAAACGGACTCAAAACACCATATTAAATGCCTAATAATGTACCTGACTAGTAAGTATCTTAAAACCTATGGATTGCTATGTCTCTGAAAGAGAATCAAGCGTGAGTACAGGGACATAAACGCAGCAGTGATAGGATTGGAGAGGTTCGGTGAGCAAATGAAGACCCTTTGAAGTCATATTGCATGGTACCCATTCCACGGGTCTCAACTCTCCAGGTTTAAGGGATTCTTCCTTCAGCTAAAACATGCATGTGGAACCCAGAGTATGATCAACCATGTGATCGGGAGACGTGTTCAAATATGTCTCAGTTCTCATCGCCTGGTACTCGGGTGCAACATTCCAGATGCTTTACTAACACTCTCCCGACTTGGAGAGTCAGTGCCTTTAACCTCCTGTTTGGCCCAGTTTGCAAATTCCACGGAAGATGAACAGGAATAGGGAGAACCAATGTGAGACTAGCTGGAGGTGTCTGGACGGGCAAATTTAACTCTCATTTCCCACCAGGAAGAGCAATTAAGCAAAGGCTCAGCGTGCCATGCCGGAACCAGATTAGGGCCTGAAGCAATCCTGCTGTGTTGCGGCCAGCTCACAAGAAAGTGAGTTGAAGAAAGGAGCTCAGGGGCACTGTTATCACAAACCTGCAGAGTTATGAATGACAGCTATCATTCAAAAATATACTGAAGTAAGGCTGCCAAGAGGACTTGAAAGCGGGACAGAATTACAGGAATCCGATTTCAGGAGGTAGACTGGAATTGCATTTAAGCATAGGAAAAGAGGGAGAACGTCGACAATGATGCACTTGGCCAAAAACTGCGTATGCGTTTTTTCCTGCATATATTCAGGAAAAAACGCATACGCCCTTTTTGGCCAACCAAGCAAGCTTGCAAAGGAAATCTGCACTACAATGAAGTCTCACTTCCCCCAGGTCAAAAGGGCCATCTGAAAAAAGTGTAAAATCCAGAAAGGCTGGACTGGCAATGGAGAACTGGGAGCCTTGTTATGCTGATGGGCGGGATGTAAATTGCCAACAGCCACTCGGGAGAAGTGTATGGTGTTTCCTGAAACATCTAAAAAACAAAGCAACAGAGCCTAGGGCTCTTCCACTTATGGCCCTATAGCTTAGGGAAATTAAAATCAAAAAGACACAGCCACCCCAAAGTTTGGGACGGCTCTGTTTACAAGAACCTTGTGTACGGTACATGTTCAATATCGCAGAAAGTGAAAAATGGATAAAGAAGTTGTGGTACTCACGTACAATGCAATATCACTCAGCAATGAAATCAATGTCATCTGGCCTATAGCATCATAATGAGTGGATTCAGGTATGATGATTCTAACTGAAATAAGTCACACAGAAAAAGAAACATCATAAGATATCACTAATACACGGAATGTAAACTTGGCTACACAGGAACTGGATTACAAAAGAGAAGAGGGTCTCAAATTTAGAAAACCAACTTATGCTTGTTTAAGGGGAAAGGTGAGTTGGGGTGCTGCATAAAACCAGAGATTGAAATGAGCACAGATAAAGTTCCTTAAGCCAAATATGGAATAGACAAGAGCTACTCCTTGCTCAACGAAATGGACTCAACACCCCATATTAAATGCCTAAGAATGTACCTGACTAGTAAGTATCTTAAAACCTATGGATTGCTATGTCTCCGAAAGAGAATCAAGCGTGTGTACAGGGGCATAAACGCAGCAGTGATAGGATTGGAGAGGTTCGGTGAGCAAATGAAGACCCTTTGAAGTCATATTGCATGGTACCCATTCCACGGGTCTCAACTCTCCAGGTTTAAGGGATTCTTCCTTCAGCTAAAGCATGCATGTGGAACCCAGAGTATGATCAACCGTGTGATCGGGAGACGGGTTCAAATATGTCTCAGTTCTTGTCCCCTGGTACTCAGGTGCAACATTCCACACGCTTTACTAAGACTCTCCCGACTTGGAGAGTCAGTGCCTTTAACCTCCTGTTTGGCCCAGTTTGCAATTTCTGCGGAAGATGAACAGGGATAGGGAGGACCAATGAGAGACTAGCTGGAGGTGTCTGGACGGGCAAATTTAACTCTCATTTCCCACCAGGAAGAGGAATTAAGCAAAGGCTCAATGTGCCGTGCCGGAACCAGATTAGGGCCTGAAGCAATCCTGCGGTGTTGCGGCCAGCTCACAAGAAAGCGAGTTGAAGAAAGGAGCTCAGGGGCACTGTAATTCACAAACCTGCAGAGTTATAAATGACAGCTATCGTCCAAAAATATACTGAAGTAAGGCTGCCAAGAGGACTAGAAAGCGGGGCAGAATTGCAGGAAACCCATTTCAGGAGGTAGACTGGAATTGCATTTAAAGCATAGGAAAAGAGGCAGAAGGTCGATAATGATGCACTTGCCCAAAAAGGGCGTATGCGTTTTTTCCTGAATATATTCAGGAAAAAACGCATACGCCCTTTTTGGCCAACCAAGCAAGCTTGCAAAGGAAATCTGCACTACAATGAAGTCTCACTTCCCCACAGTCAAAAGGGCCATCTGAAAAAAGTGTAAAATCCAGAAAGGCAGGACAGGCCATGGAGAACTGGGAGCCTTGTTATGCTGATGGGCGGGATGTAAATTGTCAACAGCCACTCAGGAGAAGTGTATGGTGTTTCCTGAAACATCTAAAAAACAAAGCAACAGAGCCTAGGGCACTTCCACTTATAGTCCTATAGCTTAGGGAAATTAAATTCAAAAAGACACAGACACCCCAGAGTATGGGACGGCTCTGTTTATAAGAACCTCGTTTACGGTACAAGTTCAATATCGCAGAAAGTGAAAAATGGATAAAGAAGTTGCGGTACTTACGTACAATGCAATATCACTCAGCAATGAAATCTATGTCATCAGGCCCGTAGCAGCATAGAGTGGATTCAGGTATGATGATTCTAACTGAAATAAGTCACACAGAAAAAGAAACATCATAAGATATCACTAATACACGGAATGTAAACTTGGCTACACAGGAACTGGATTACAAAACAGAACAGGGTCTCAAATGTAGAAAAGCAACTTATGCTTGCTTAAGGGGAAAGGTGAGTTGGGGTGCTGCATAAAACCAGAGATTGAAATGAGCACAGATAAAGTTCCTTAAGCCAAACATGTAATAGACAAGAGCTACTCCTTGCTCAACGAAATGGACTCAAAACACCATATTAAATGCCTAATAATGTACCTGACTAGTAAGTATCTTAAAACCTATGGATTGCTATGTCTCTGAAAGAGAATCAAGCGTGAGTACAGGGACATAAACGCAGCAGTGATAGGATTGGAGAGGTTCGGTGAGCAAATGAAGACCCTTTGAAGTCATATTGCATGGTACCCATTCCACGGGTCTCAACTCTCCAGGTTTAAGGGATTCTTCCTTCAGCTAAAACATGCATGTGGAACCCAGAGTATGATCAACCATGTGATCGGGAGACGTGTTCAAATATGTATCAGTTCTCATCGCCTGGTACTCGGGTGCAACATTCCAGATGCTTTACTAACACTCTCCCGACTTGGAAAGTCAGTGCCTTTAACCTCCTGTTTGGCCCAGTTTGCAAATTCCGCGGAAGATGAACAGGAATAGGGAGAACCAATGAGAGACTAGCCGGAGGTGTCTGGACGGGCAAATTTAACTCTCATTTCCCACCAGGAAGAGCAATTAAGCAAAGGCTCAGCGTGCCGTGCCGGAACCAGATTAGGGCCTGAAGCAATCCTGCGGTGTTGCGGCCAGCTCACAAGAAAGCGAGTTGAAGAAAGGAGCTCAGGGGCACTGTTATCACAAACCTGCAGAGTTATAAATGACAGCTATCATCCAAAAATATACTAAAGTAAGGCTGCCAAGAGGACTTGAAAGCGGGGCAGAATTGCAGGAATCCGATTTCAGGAGGTAGACTGGAATTGCATTTAAGCATAGGAAAAGAGGCAGAACATCGACAATGATGCACTTGGCCAAAAAGTGCGTATGCGTTTTTTCCTGCATATATTCAGGAAAAAACGCATACGCCCTTTTTGGCCAACCAAGCAAGCTTGCAAAGGAAATCTGCACTACAATGAAGTCTCACTTTCCCCCGGTCAAAAGGGCCATCTGAAAAAAGTGTAAAATCCAGAAAGGCAGGACAGGCCATGGAGAACTGGGAGCCTTGTTATGCTGATGGGCGGGATGAAAATTGCCAACAGCCACTCGGGAGAAGTGTATGGTGTTTCCTGAAACATCTAAAAAACAAAGCAACGGAGCCTAGGGCACTTCCACTTATAGTCCTATAGCTTAGGGAAATTAAAATCAAAAAGACACAGCCACCCCAAAGTTTGGGACCTCTCTGTTTACAAGAACCTCGTTTATGGTACAAGTTCAATATCACAGAAAGGAAAAAATGGATAAAGCTGTTGTGGTACTTACGTACAATGCAATATCACTCAGCAATGAAATCTATGTCATCAGGCCCATAGCAGCATAATGAGTGGATTCAGGTATGATGATTCAAACTGAAATAAGTCACACAGAAAAAGAAACATCATAAGATATCACTAATACATGGAATGTAAACTTGGCTACACACAAACTGGATTACAAAACAGAACAGGGTCTGAAATTTAGAAAACCAACTTATGCTTGCTTAAGGGGAAAGGTGAGTTGGGGTGCTGCATAAAACCAGAGATTGAAATGAGCACAGATAAAGTTCCTTAAGCCAAACATGTAATAGACAAGAGCTACTCCTTGCTCAACGAAATGGACTCAACACCCCATATTAAACGCCTAAGAATGTAGCTGACTAGTAAGTATCTTAAAACCTATGGATTGCTATGTCTCCTAAAGAGAATCAAGCGTGTGTACAGGGGCATAAACGCAGCAGTGATAGGATTGGAGAGGTTCGGTGAGCAAATGAAGACCCTTTGAAGTCATATTGCATGGTACCCATTCCACGGGTCTCAACTCTCCAGGTTTAAGGGATTCTTCCTTCAGCTAAAGCATGCATGTGGAACCCAGAGTATGATCAATCATGTGATTGGGAGACGTGTTCCAATATGTCTCAGTTCTCGTCCCCTGGTACTCGGGTGCAACATTGCAGATACTTTACTAACACTCTCCCGACTTGGAGAGATAGTGCCTTTAACCTCCTGTTTGGCCCAGTTTGCAATTTCCGCGGAAGATGAACAGGAATAGGGAGAACCAATGAGAGACTAGCTGGAGGTGTCTGGATGGGCAAATTTAACTCTCATTTCCCACCAAGAAGTGGAATTAACCAAAGGCTCAGCGTGCCGTGCCGGAACCAGATTAGGGCCTGAAGCAATCCTGCGGTGTTGCGGCCAGCTCACAAGAAAGCGAGTTGAAGAAAGGAGCTCAGAAGCACTGTAATTCACAAACCTGCCGAGTTATAAATGACAGCTATCGTCCAAAAATATACTGAAGTAAGGCTGCCAAGAGGACTTGAAAGCGGGGCAGAATTGCAGGAAACCGATTTCAGGAGGTAGACTGGAATTGCATTTAAAGCATAGGAAAAGAGGCAGAACGTCGACAATGATGCACTTGGCCAACAAGGGCGAATGCGTTTTTTCCTGAATATATTCAGGAAAAAACGCATACGCCTTTGTTGGCCAACCAAGCAAGCTTGCAAAGGATATCTGCACTACATTGAAGTCTCACTTCCCTCCGGGTCAAAAGGACCATCTGAAAAAAGTGTAAAATCCAGAAAGGCAGGACAGGCCATGGAGAACTGGGAGCCTTGTTATGCTGATGGGCAGGATGTAAATTGCCAACAGTCACTGGGGAGAAGTGTATGGTGTTTCCTGAAACATCTAAAAAACAAAGCAACAGAGCCTAGGGCACTTCCACTTATTGTCATATAGCTTAGGGAAATTAAAATCAAAAAGACACAGCCACCCCAAAGTTTGGGACGGCTCTGTTTACAAGAACCTCGTTTACGGTACAAGTTCAATATCGCAGAAAGCGAAAAATGGATAAAGAAGTTGTGGTACTTACGTACAATGCAATATCACTCAGCAATGAAATCTATGTCATCAGGCCCGTAGCAGCATAATGAGTGGATTCAGGTATGATGATTCTAACTGAAATAAGTCACACAGAAAAAGAAACGTCATAAGATATCACTAATACACAGAATGTAAACTTGGCTACACAGGCACTGAATTACAAAACAGAACAGGGTCTCAAATTTAGAAAACCAACTTATGCTTGCTTAAGGAGAAAGGTGAGTTGGGGTGCTACATAAAACCAGAGATTGAAATGAGCACAGATAAACTTCCTTAAGCCAAATATGTAATAGACAAGAGCTACTCCTTGCTCAACGAAATGGACTCAACACCCCATATTAAACACCTAATAATGTACCTGACTAGTATCTTAAAAGCTATGGATTGCTATGTCTCCAAAAGAGAATCAAGCGTGTGTACAGGGGCATAAACGCAGCAGTGATAGGATTGGAGAGGTTCGGTGAGCAAATGAAGACCCTTTGAAGTCATATTGCATGGTACCCATTCCACGGGTCTCAATTCTCCAGGTTTAAGGGATTCTTCCTTCAGCTAACACATGCATGTGGAACCCAGACTATGATCAACCGTTTGATCGGGAGACGTGTTCAAATATGTCTCAGTTCTCGTCCCCTGGTACTCGGGTGCAACTTTCCAGACGCTTTACTAACACTCTCCCGAATTGGAGAGTCAGTGCCTTTAACCTCCTGTTTGACCCAGTTTGCAATTTCTGCGGAAGATGAACAGGAATAGGGAGAACCAATGAGAGACTAGCTGGAGGTGTCTGGATGGGCAAATTTAACTCTCATTTCCCAACTGGAAGAGGAATTAACCAAAGGCTCAGCGTGCCCTGATGGAACCAGATTAGGGTCTGAAGCAATCCTGCGGTGTTGCGGCCAGCTCACAAGAAAGCGAGTTGAAGATAGGAGCTCAGGGGCACTGTAATTCACAAATCTGTAGAGTTATAAATGACAGCTATGGTCCAAACATATACTGAAGTAAGGCTGCCAAGAGGACTTGAAATCGGCACAGAATTGCAGGAAACTGATTTCAGGAGGTAGAGAGGAATTGCATTTAAAGCATAGGAAAAGAGGCAGAATGTCGACAATGATGCACTTGGCCAAAAAGGGCGTATGCGTTTTTTCCTGAATATATTCAGGAAAAGAGGCATATGTCCTTTTTGGTCAACCAAGCAAGCTTGCAAAGGAAATGTGCACTACAATGAAGTCTCACTTCCCCCCAGTCAAAAGGGCCATCTGAAAAAAGTGTAAAATCCAGAAAGGCAGGATAGGCCATGGAGAACTGGGAGCCTTGTTATGCTGATGGGCGGGATGTAAATTGCCAACAGCCGCTTGGGAGAAGTGTATGGTGTTTCCTGAAACATCTAAGAAACAAAGCAACAGAGCCTAGGGCACTTCCACTTGTGGTCCTACAGCTTAGGGAATTTAAAATCAAAAAGACACAACCACCCCAATGTTTGGGACGGCTCTGTTTATAAGAACCTCGTTTACGGTACAAGTTCAATATCGCATGAAGCGAAAAATGGATAAAGAAGTTGTGGTACTTACGTACAATGCAATATCACTCAGCAATGAAATCTATGTCATCAGGCACATCGCAGCATAATGAGTGGTTTCAGGTATGATGATTCTAACTGAAATAAGTCACACAGAAAAAGAAACATCATAAGATATCACTAATACACGGAATGTAAACTTGGCTACACAGGAACTGGATTACAAAACAGAACAGGGTCTCAAATGTAGAAAACCAACTTATGCTTGTTTAAGGGGAAAGGTGAGTTGGGGTGCTGCATAAAACCAGAGATTGAAATGAGCACAGATAAAGTTCCTTAAGCCAAATATGGAATAGACAAGAGCTACTCCTTGCTCAACGAAATGGACTCAACACCCCATATTAAACGCCTAAGAATGTAGCTGACTAATAAGTATCTTAAAACTTATGGATTGCTATGTCTCCGAAAGAGAATCAAGCATGTGTACAGGGGCATAAACGCAGCAGTGATAGGATTGGAGAGGTTCGGTGAGCAAATGAAGACCCTTTGAAATCATATTGCATGGTACCCTTTCCACGGGTCTCAACACTCCAGGTTTAAGGGATTCTTCCTTCGGCTAAAACATACATGTGGAACCCAGAGTATGATCAACCGTGTGATCGGGAGACGTATTCCAATATTTCTCAGTTTTCGTCCCCTGGTACTCGGGTGCAACATTCCAGACGCTTTACTAACACTCTCCCGAGTTGGAGAGTCAGTGCCTTTAACCTCTTGTTTGGCCCAGTTTGCAA
This sequence comes from Orcinus orca, assembly GCF_937001465.1. Lineage (NCBI taxonomy): Eukaryota > Metazoa > Chordata > Mammalia > Artiodactyla > Delphinidae > Orcinus > Orcinus orca. The sequence continues at coordinate 212,993 of NW_026043893.1, forward strand.
TTTATGCGGAAGATGAACTGGAATAGGGAGAACCAATGAGAGACTAGCTGGAGGTGTCTGGACGGGCAAATTTAACTCTCATTTCCCACCAGGAAGAGGAATTAACCAAAGGCTCAGCGTGCCGTGCCGGAACCAGATTAGGGCCTGAAGCAATGCTGCGGTGTTGCGGCCAGCTCACAAGAAAGCGAGTTGAAGAAAGGAGCTCAGGGGCACTGTAATTCACAAACCTGCAGAGTTATAAATGACAGCTCTCGTCCAAAAATATACTGACGTAAGGCTGCCAAGAGGACTTGAAAGCGGGGCAGAATTGCAGGAAACCGATTTCAGGAGGTAGACTGGAATTGCATTTAAAGCATAGGAAAAGAGGCAGAACGTCGACAATGATGCACTTGGCCAAAAAGGGCGTATTCGTTTTTTCCTGAATATATTCAGGAGAAAACGCATACGCCCTTTTTGGGCAACCAAGCAAGCTTGCAAAGGAAATCTGCACTACAATGAAGTCTCACTTCCCCCCGGTCAAAATGGCCATCTGAAAAAAGTGTAAAATCCAAAAAGGCAGGACAGGCCATGGAGAACTGGGAGCCTTGTTATGCTGATGGGCGGGATGTATATTGCCAACAGCCACTCTGGAGAAGTGTATGGTGTTTCCTGAAACATCTAAAAAACAAAGCAACAGAGCCTAGGGCACTTCCACTTATGGCCCTATAGCTTAGGGAAATTAAAATCAAAAAGACACAGCCACCCCAAACTTTGGGACAGCTCTGTTTACAAGAAACTCGTTACAAGACTAGTTCAATATCGCAGAAAGTGAAAAATGGATAAAGAAGTTGTGCTACTTATGTACAATGCAATATCACTCAGCAATGATATCTATGTCATCAGGCCCGTAGCAGCATAATGAGTGGATTCAGGTATGATGATTCTAACTGAAATAATTCACACAGAAAAAGAAACATCATAAGATATCACTAATACACGGAATGTAAACTTGGCTACACAGGAACTGGATTACAAAAGAGAACAGGGTCTCAAATTTAGAAAACCAACTTATGCTTGCTTAAGGGGAAAGGTGAGTTGGTGTGCTGCATAAAACCAGAGATTAAAATGAGCACAGATAAAGTTCTTTAAGCCAAATATGTAATAGACAAGAGCTACTCCTTGCTCAATGAAATGGACTCAACACCCCATATTAAACGCCTAAGAATGTAGCTGACTAGAAAGTATCTTAAAACCTATGGATTGCTATGTCTCCAAAAGAGAATCAAGCGTGTGTACAGGGGCGTAAATGCAGCAGTGATAGGATTGGAGAGGTTCGGTGAGCAAATGAAGACCCTTTGAAGTCATATTGCATGGTACCCATTCCACGGGTCTCAACTCTCCACGTTTAAGGGATTCTTCCTTCAGCTAAAGCATGCATGTGGAACCCAGAGTATGATCAACCGTGTGATCGGGAGACGTGTTCCAATATGTCTCAGTTCTCGTCTCCTGGTACTCGGGTGCAACATTCCAGACGTTTACTAACACTCTCCCGACTTGGAGAGTCAGTGCCTTTAACCTCCTGTTTGGCCCAGTTTGCAATTTCTGCGGAAGATGAACAGGAATAGGGAGAACCAATGAGAGACTAGCTGGAGGTGTCTGGACGGGCAAATTTAACTCTCATTTCCCACCAGGAAGAGGAATTAACCAAAGGTTCAGTGTGCAATGCCAGAACAAGATTAGGGCCTGAAGCAATCCTGCGGTGTTGCGGCCAGCTCACAAGAAAGCGAGTTGAAGAAAGGAGCTCAGGGGCACTGTAATTCACAAACCTGCAGAGTTATAAATCACACCTATCGTCCAAAAATATACTGAAGTAAGGCTGCCAAGAGGACTTGAAAGCGGGGCAGAATTGCAGGAAACCGATTTCAGGAGGTAGACTGGAATTGCATTTAAAGCATAGGAAAAGAGGCAGAACGTCGACAGTGATGCACTTGGCCAAAAAGGCCGTATGCGTTTTTTCCTGAATATATTCAGGAAAAAACGCATACGCCCTTTTTGGCCAACCAAGCAAGCTTGCAAAGGAAATCTGCAGTACAATGAAGTCTCACTTTCCCCCGGTCAAAAGGGCCATCTGAAAAAAGTGTAAAATCCAGAAAGGCAGGACAGGCCATGGAGAACTGGGAGCCTTGTTATACTGATGGGCGGGATGTAAATTGCCAACAGCCACTCTGGAGAAGTGTATGGTGTTTCCTGAAACATCTAAAAAACAAAGCAACAGAGCCTAGGGCACTTCCACTTATGGTCCTATAGCTTAGGGAAATTAAAATCAAAAAGACACAGCCACCCGAAAATTTGGGACGGCTCTGTTTACAGGAACCTCTTCTGCAGCACAAGTTAAATATGCCAGAGAGCAAATAATGGATAAAGAAGTTGCAGTACTTACGTACAACAGAATACCTCTCAGCAATGAAAACTATGTCACCAGGCCCGTACCAGCCTAATGAGTAGATTCAGGCATGGTGATTCTAAGTGAAAAAAGTCACACAGAAAAAGAAACATCATAAGGTACCACTAATACATGGAATAAGAACTTGGCTACACATGAACTGAATTACAAAACAGAACAGGCTCTCATGTTTAGAAAACCAACTTATGCTTGCTTAAGGGGAAAGGTGAATTGGGGTGCTGCATAAAACCAGAGTTTGAAATTAGCACAGATACCGTTCCATAAGCTAAATATGTAATAGACAAGACCTACCCCTTGCTCAAGGAAATGGACTCAACAATGAGGTATCACCTCACACCTGGTAGAATGGGCATCATCAGAAAATCTACAAACAAAAAATGCTGGAAAGGGTGTGGAGAAAAGGAACCCTCTTCCACTATTGTTGGGAATATAAATTGATACAGTCACTATGGAGAACAATATGGAGTTTCTTAAGAAACTAACAGTAGAATTACCATATGATACAGCAATCCCAGTTCTGGACATATACCCAGACAAAACCATAAATCAAAAAGAGACATTCACCGCAATGTTCATTGCCTCACTCTTTACAATATCGAGGTAATGGAAGCAACCTAAATGCCCACAGACAGACGAATGCATAAAGCAGTGGTACATATATAAAATGGAATATTACTAAGCCATGAAAAGGAATGAAATTGGGTCATTTGTAGAGACGTCGATGGATCTAGAGACTGTCATACAGAGTGAAGTAAGTCAGAAAGAGAAAAACAAATCTTGTATATTCATGCATATATGTGGAACCTAGAAAAACTGTACAGATTAAACATTTTGCAAGGCATAAATAGAGCAACACATGTAGACAACAAACGTATGGACAACAAGGGGGAAAGCTGTTGGGGGGGTTGGTGGTGGGAGGAGTTGTGAGACTGGGATTGGCATGTATACATTTATATGTATAAAATAGATAACCAATAAGAACCTGCTGTATAAAAATATAAAATAAAATTCAAAATTAAAAAGAAATAAAATTTAAAAAATAAAACAGAAAAAACAATTATTCCCTTCACATACATGTATTTATATGAATAAATTATTTCCATGCTTATATCTGTAAATACAAAAAAGAGGAATAAAATCTACCTTCAACCAAAAACGAAAAAGAGAAAAAAAACACAGAACCCACCAGTTCCACAGAGGAAAACCGTATCAGGGCACTTGCTCCAGTTGTAAACAATTCTGAAGTTGGTCAGTGGTGGGGAATTGTCTCCCATTCAGCCAGCAGCCCCCATGCAACAAGCGTCCTCATTGCAAAGCTGGGGCACCGTGCTGAGGCATCTGTGAGTAAACGTGAGCTGAGCCCCAGGCCAGTTGCTGCTGAACTATTCCCACCCGTCCCAGGTAAAACACCTGAATATATACAAGGACTTGAAAGCCTAGAGGAAGGGCCATAGAGCCACACGAGTGACAGCATACCGGCCGACTTGGTGCCTGCAGGCCAGCCAGGATGGTCCTGGCCCTGGGTGCTCTTCTGGAAGATTTCCATTTCCCTGCCTGAGATACCCGTCCTGTCCCTGCCCCCACTGCTTTTTTCCTTCCTCACCTCTGCCCAGGGAGAAATTCCAGCAGCAGGTATGGGTGACACATCCTCTTCTTTAGCAGGTGGCAGCCTGGCAACTGCTGCAGAAAGTCCAGCAGAGCCCCACTCACACTGGGCCACCCACAAAGCCGTGGCCTCTCACTCCCTCCCACCAGCCCAGCCCCGAGACTGCTGACAGGGCAGAGAAAATGGCGTCAGGCACGGCTGCAGGGCCTCTTGCTGCCTGGAGTGGTATTTATATTGATCTCAACCCAGGCACACCTGGGGAGGGCTGGCCGGCACGGTAAGGCTGCCCAGGTCAGCCAATCATTACCCCTCAGGGGCTCACAGTTGCAGAAAATGGAACTTGCTGAACCGGCCAGGTCCAAGGAACAGGTGTGGGCTCCTGAGAGTCAGGATAGACAAGGGGCTGCAGCTTTGGCTTGTTTTCTAATCATTTTATCTGGCCCATGAGTGGGAGACAACTTCAAGAAAACCCTCTCCTAATGAGAGGAACCCAGGAGTCAGGGAGAGGAGGGGTGGGTGGTGGTTGGAGACAGAGGCCTGGTGCCCCGGGTGCAGTGGAAGTCTCTGGAAGACCAGGTGGAGGGAGACCGCACAGAGTGATGCCCAGGGTCACAGACCTGTCACAGCTGCTGTTTGTTAGTTCAAGTCCTGCTCTGAGGTGCTCTGTGTCAGCTCTGAGTGACAGGTGAGCTGGGGGTGCTCTGCAATGAGGGCTATGTGCACGGTTCCTGTGTGCCCAGCCCTGCCACAGTACCTGCAAGGGTAGCTCTGTATCCTGGGAGGGGCCTGACCACGATAGCCCCGTGGGCTGGGGTGGGGGTGGGGTACCTGCCCAGGTGAGCTCCATATTCTGGGATTGGTCTGACCACGAGAGCCCCATGGGCTGCTGGGGACCTGGTAAAGGATGTCAGGACAGTCAGTGAAGCCACCGAGGATATACCTCCAGCTGCTCCTAATTCCTACACCCTGCTGGTCATTCTACCAACCACCAGGACATGGTATTCTGTATTAGTCTTCAATGATGCCTTCTTTTGTATTCCATTAGTCCCAGAGTCACAAGAAATTTTGGTTTGTGAGTGGCAGGACTCAACATACAACTAAAACAATACTTCCGGGCCGTCTTGCCCCAAGGGTGCAAAAATTCCCACACCATCTTTGGGGAAAGCTTAGCTAAAGACCTAAAAGTTCTACCTCTGGAAAAGGAAACCCTCCTTCAGTACGCAGACGACATTCTGATCGCCAGCCCTACTAAGGAGGCCTCTGAACTACCAAGCCAATAAAGGATAGAAGTTGTCCAAGAAAAAGCTCAAATATCACAGACTGCGGTGACCTGCCTGGGCTTCGTTCTCACAGAAGGTCGGAGAAGCCCATCCCAGGAAAGGGAAGAAACCATTTTCAGCCTTACCCCTTTCTAAAACTACAAGACAGCTTAGGGGTTCCTGGGGAGGCCAGGGTTTGCTGCTTCTGGATCCCTAACTACAGTCCACTAGCTGGGCCTCTATATGAAACACTGAAAGGAAAAGATGATGATCCTTTTGAATAGAATCCAGAAGTGGCCTTTCAAGAATGGAAAGAGCAGTCAATTCAGACCCTTGCCCTGGAACTCCCTAATTTAGCTAAACCCTTTGACCTTTACATTCCCGGTGAAAGGTGAATCGCCATTGGAGAATTAGTGCAAAAACTGGGACCACTTGAAATGGAACAATGCAAGAATGCCATCCAGGTAGGATAAACTACGGGCACCAAGGGGCTTGGCCCACTGCCACATCTGGCCAAGATACTGGCGGTATCTAAAAACCTGGAAATCAGCAGCCCAAAAGGCCACCTCCCTCCTAAGGGAAAAGGACCCCACATGGTGATCCTAACCACCAACCATGCCCTGAAGTTGCAGGGTTCGCTCCGTGGGCACACCAACCTCGAGTGAGGAGGCCCTCCAACTCCAACATCCAGAGAGATAACCGGGGGCAACAGGGCACCATGACGACTCGTGTGAACATCACTTGACCTGGAGTTTCTCTCATAAAACAACAAGAGTGTGTCCCAAAAGAGTAGACTACTGCTTGCAGGACTTAATGCACGCAGAGGGGAGCTAATAATCTTGGCGGGGGAACCGTATATCACACTGTCACCATAGAAAAGCCTACAGACACCTTGATGATGGTGGCCAATAAGACCAGCTGGACTCCTGTTTACTTCAAAAGGCTGTTGACTCAGTGGCCATCATGGTCCTTGATCACCACTGACCCTGGACTGTCTGGGAGTTGAGCAGGCAGGGCTCTGACACCTGGTGCCGTTTGTACGTTAATTCAGGGGCCTAATTGAAGAAAGCGCAGACTACTGGTCAGAGCATCTAGGCTGGCAGAAACGGTCAGCCTAAGGTGGCTGAACAAATGTGGGGCGGGGTGAAACCGGCCCCCACAGCATCTCTGCACATCTCTTTCCTGGACCCTTAAAGGTCATTAGAATCTATAACACTTCCAATGCTGGTGCTCAGGTGGACGAGCAGGGAGACAGGGGGCCTGGGGACAATCAACGTCACCTGGAGGCTGCTGGGGAGAAGCTCTGACCCTCGCCCCCGGGTATGAGGGCTCCCAACTCAGCACTCAGCAGTTACAGAAGAAGGGTCTGCACCCTCAGCACTCCAAGAATGAGGAATGGGACAAAAGGCAGAGGAGGGGTTTGTCCCCAGCAAAGCCCATTAAAAATCCCTGGGAGATAAAAATAGAATCTGGGCAATAAAGTCAAGTCTAACCTTTTTTATCCTTTGTGCTTTGTCTAATTTCATGTGCTCCTAGGGTCCCGCATGCAGAGGTTCCACACCCGGCACTTCAGACCAGATTTCCTAGTGCAGAATGGCTGGGACGACACCTCAGCTCCTGGGGCCCAGTGCAGACTCCGCGATATAGAGCCTGAGCTGCAGCCAACCCGGCCCTCGAGAGCTCCGCCCCCTCCCTCCCACTGACTCTGACAGGATCTCTACACAACAGCCCAGCCCACAGCCCACGGGGTAGTGCATGCTCTCACCTCTCCATTCTCTGATCAAAATATAAAGTTTCCTTTGCTTGTGAACCAAACTCAGTCTCGATCTGTTGACCCCAATGACACTGGGCAGGGGGACACTTGTTGGGGTCCACTCTGGAGGATCAGTAACAGAAATTGAGACTATTGTAACCTCAATGAACAGATGTGTGAGCCAAACTGTAGTTAACATAGAACAGTGTATAAGGCTCGGGTAAAATAAGATGTTTCTAACACTTCCATTTGATATTTCCATCACTTTATTATAAGCAAGTTCAGTGAAAAGGTTTGTCTTATTTGTCAGGTCAATATTAGAGAAACGAAGTGATTTCTTTCCAAGGATGTACATCTAATAATCTTGGTTAAAGCTTCAATCTTGTTTTAAATGCTTTTCCATTGAAAATGATACCTCTCTTTCAGCTCCCCCATTTCTGAGAAGTATAAAATCTTATAATTTATTATTACCAAAGGGGAAAGGTGGGAGGAGGGATAAATTAACAGTTTGGGATTAACACATACACACTGCTATGTATAAAATAGATCATCAACAAGGAACTACTGTATAGCACAGGGAACTACACTCAACATTTTGCTATAACCTATAAGGGGAAATAATCTGAAAAAGAATAGATATTTTTATTGACATCATCTATCAATGACAGTAAAAGTGTAACCTAAGGGAAGCTGGTGGTGAGTGCTTCTGACCCTGAAGACTTCAATCATCTAAAGTTTGGACTCTGCCTACTTCCCAAGGCCCTTAATGAACATATGTGTAGCCGTAGCTTAAAAAATTTCCCAGTTCGGGTTTCGGGTAGACACTGATTTTGAAAAAGCCCTGGTGTTCTCCTTACATGAATGGGACTCTTCCTACTGCTAAAACATGTCTGTCACACCCAGAGGATGGTATACCATCTGATCGGGAAGAGTTTGGAAAAGGCATCTCATCTCCTCATCTCCTGGTGCTCGGGTTCACCCCTCCAGCGTCTTTACTAACAGTCTCCCCACTTGGAGATGTCAGCACTGTCAACATCCTGTTGCGTACAGTTTGGAATTTGTCCAGAGGATGAAGCGGAAGGGTGAGGAACAATGAGAGACAAGTCCTAGGTGTTCAGACAGGCACATGTCACTCTAATTTCCAACCAGGAAGACGAATTGACCAAAGGCTAGGGTTGCCCATGGAAACAGTATAGGGCTTGAGGAAATCCCGCTGCTTTGTGGCCAGTTCCCATAAACACAAGTTGAACAATGGAACTCAGGGGCAGTAAAATTCACGAAACTGCAGAGTTGAAAATATCCATCACTGAAAAATGTCTTGAGGAAAGTCAGAGAAAAGGACTTGTAAGCAAGGGAGAATGGCAGGAAAGGGATTTGAGGAGGTAGAAAGGACTCGCCATTAAGCACAAGAAAAGGAGCTGAACATTGCCAACATTGCAGTTGGCAAAAAAAGGGTGTATGCGTTTTTTTCTGTATATATTCAAGAAAAGGGCATACACTTTTTTAGCCAACCAAACAGGTGGGCACTGGAAGTCAATACTACAAAAGATATCACTTCGCATCAGTCAGAAGAGCCATCCTCATAAAGCATAAACAACAGAAATGCAGGACAGGGCAAGGAGAAGAGGGAGCCCTGTGAGACTTATAGTGGAAATGTATATTGCCAACGGCCATTCTGGAGAAGTGTATTGTGTTTACTAAAGCATCTAAAAAATGAGCTACAGAGCATAGGGCACTTGCACTCATGGGCGTATATCTTGGGAAAAACAAAAATTGAGAGGACACAGGCACCCCAAAGTTTACCCTCTCTCTGTTTAAAAGATCCTCGACTAGGATATAACTTAAATGTCTCTGGAGAGAAAAAATGGATAGAGATGTGGTACTTAGGTAGAGTGGAATATTATTCAGCCTAGAAATCAATGAAATATGGCCAGTTGTAACAACTCCGGAGGAGTTACGTATGATCTTTCTAAGTGACATAATTCAAAAAGAAAAAGACACATATCATAAGATATCACTTAAAGGTGGAATCCAAAATGGCTACACATGAAATAAATTACAAAACAAAAACATAGTCAAATATGTAGAAAACACGCATAAGGCTGCTAAACGGGAAAGGTGGGGAGGGGTGAGCCATCATCCAGGAGGTTGAAATTAGCAAAGATACCATTCCAAATACCAAACTGATAATCAACAAGGCCTACACGGTAGCTAAAAGAACTGCACTCAGAACACTCAAGTCAACGGAAAAGAATATATACGACTGGTAAGAATCTGAAAAAGAATTTACTGATGTCTCTCTGTACGTGAATCAAGTGGATGTACAGCAGCAAGAAACAGAGCTTTGAAAATCAGCTGTAACCAATATAGTAATAAATTGAAAAAAATAAACGACAGAGAGACAGAGAAAACCTCTTACAACTTTTCCTCAGGGACGGTGATGCAACATAGATTGAACACATCTAGACCCACAGCAGGATGAGACATAAGGCTGGAAACTGTTTGCACTAAGAGAAATGTGAGGTTGGGTGAGGAAATGCACACCCTTTAAAGTAATACTACCTGGTACCCATTCAATGGGTCCCAAATCTGCAGGTTCAAGGGATCTTCCTACAGCTAAAACATGCATGGAAAACCCAGAGGACTGTACACCATGTGATCGGGAGATGTGTCTAAAATGCAGCTCATTTATCCTCTCCTGGTGCTCCTGTTCACCATTCTGGCCACGTTACTTAGAATCTCTCCACTTGGAGAATCAGCACATTTAAACTTCTGTTTCACACATTTTGCAAATTGTGAGGAGGATGAACGGGAAGAGGGGGAACCAATGAGAGAATAGTTGTAGGGGTTTGGACGGGCACATATCACTCTAATTTCCCATTAAGAATACGAATTGAAAAAAGGCTCAGCCCGCCTCGCAGGAGCCAAAATAGGGCCTGAAGCAATCCTGTGGGTTTGAGGCCAGCTCACAAAAGAGCAACTTAAAAAATGGAGCTCAGGGTCACTGCAATTCACAAACCTGCAGAGTTATAAATGAAAACTAACGTCCAAAAATATGTTGAGGTAAGGCAAAGAAGAGGATCTGAATGCAAGACAGAATTGCAAGAAACAGATTTCAAGAGATAGATTGGACTCGTCTTTAAAGCACATGAAAAGCGGCAGAATTTTGACAATGATGCAGTTGGCCCAAAAGGGCGTATGCGTTTTTTCCTGATTATATCCAGGAAAAAACGCATACGCACTTTATGGGCAACGAAGCAAGCAAGCAATGCAAATGTGCACAACAAAGAAGTCTCATTTCCCACCGGTCAAAAGGGCCATCCTAAAAAATTGTAAAAACCAGAAATGCAGGACAGGCCATGGAGAACAGGGAGCCTTTATACGCTGATGGGCAGTGTGTGAACTGCCGAGAGCCACTCTGGAGAAGTGTATGGTGGTTCCCAAATCATCTAAAAAACAGCTACAGAGCATAGGACACTTCCAATCATGGGAGTATATCTAGGGAAGTCTAAAAATCAACAAGACACAAGCACACCACAGTTTAGGGCTACTCTGTTTACAAGAACCTCAACTTCAGTACACCTTAAATATCCCAGGAAAGAGAACAATGGATAAAGAAGATGTGGTACTTATGTACAATGGAATATCTCTTCACCATGAAATCAATGTAATAAGGCTAGTAGAAGGATAAAGAGTGGATTTAGGTCCGATAATACTACTTGAAATAAGTCAAACAGAAAAAGAAACATATCATAAGATATCACTTATAGAGGGAGGGTAAATATGGCTGCACAAGAAATGAATTACAGAACAGAACAGTGTCTCACATTTAGAAAACACACTTATGTCAGCTTAAGGGGAAAGGAGAGGTGGGGTGATGCATAAAACCAGAGTTTGAAATTAGCACAGATACCGTTCAATAAACCAAATAGATATTAGACAAGATCTACACCTTGCTCAATGAACTGGCCTCAAAACACCCTATACACCGCAGAGAAATATATCTGAGTAATAAGAATCTTAAAACCCATGTATTGATATATCTCCATAAGGGAATCAAGTGTGTGCAGAGCGGGACAAACACAGCAGTGAAAATGAGCTAAACCCCATTATAGAAATAAATTTTAAAAACAAAACGCAGAAACAATGAAAGAGAGAAAAATTCTTACAAAATTTGCTCAGGGGCTGTGATGCAACCTGGATTGACCACATATAAACCCACAGCTGGATAAGACATAAGGCTGCACACTTGGGGCTGAGAGGATTGGTGAGCTTTGGTGAGCAACTGCCAAAAGTTTAATGCAATACTTCATGCTACTCATTCCAAGGGTCCCAAAACTCCAGGTTGAAGGGAATCTTCCTACAGCTAAACCATGCTTGGGAAACCCAGCGACTGGTATACCATATGATCGGGAAAGGTTTCTAAAACACACCTCATTTTTCCTCTCCTGGGGCTCCAGATCGACATTCCAGCCGCTTTACTAACAATATCCCCACATGGAGAGTCAATGCCTTTAAGTTCTGGTATCGCACAGTCTGCAGTTAGTGCGGAGGATGAATGGGAATAGGGGGAACCAGTGAGAAACTAGCTGTAGCAGTTTCAATGGGCACATGTCACTCTAATTTCACATCAGTAAGAAGAATAAACCAAAGGCACAGCAAGGTGCCCCAGAAGAAGAATAGGGCGTGAAGGAATCCTGTGGTTATGAGGCAAGATCACAAAAATAAGAGCTGAAAAATGGAGCTAAGGGCCACTGCAATTCAAAAACCTGCAGAGTTATAAAGGCCAACTATTTTCAAAAAATATATTGAGATAAGGCTATGAAGAGGCATTGAAAGCAAGGCACAATTGCAGGAAACCGATTTCAGGAGGTAGACTGGAATTGCATTTAAAGCATAGGAAAAGAGGCAGAACGTCAACAATGATGCACTTGGCCAAAAAGGGCGTATGCGTTTTTTCCTGAATATATTCAGGAAAAAACGCATACGCCCTTTTTGGCCAACCAAGCAAGCTTGCAAAGGAAATCTGCACTACAATGAAGTCTCACTTCCCCCCGGTCAAAAGGGCCATCTGAAAAAAGTGTAAAATCCAGAAAGGCAGGACAGGCCATGGAGAACTGGGAGCCTTGTTATGCTGATGGGCGGGATGTAAATTGCCAACAGCCACTCGGGAGAAATGTATGGTGTTTCCTGAAACATCTAAAAAACAAAGTAACAGAGCCTAGGGCACTTCCACTTATGGTCCTATAGCTTAGGGAAATTAAAATCAAAAAGACACAGCCACCCCAAAGTTTGGGACGGCTCTGTTTACAAGTACCTCCTTTACGGTACAAGTTCAATATTACAGAAAACGAAAAATGGATAAAGAAGTTGTGGTATTTATGTACCATGCAATATCACTCAGCAATGACATCTATGTCATCAGGCCCGTAGCAGCATAATGAGTGGATTCAGGTATGATGATTCTAACTGAAATAAGTCACACAGAAAAAGAAACATCATAAGATATCACTAATACACGGAATGTAAACTTGGCTACACAGGAACTGGATTACAAAGCAGAACAGGGTCTCAAATTTAGAAAACCAACTTATGCTTGCTTAATGGGAAAGGTGAGTTGGGGTGCTGCATAAAACCAGAGATTGAAATGATCACAGATAAAGTTCCTTAAGACAAATATGTAATAGACAAGAGCTACTCCTTGCTCAACGAAATGGACTCAAAACCCCATATTAAACGCCTAATAATGTACCAGACTAGTCAGTATCTTAAAACCTATGGATTGCTATGTCTCCGAAAGAGAATCAAACATTTGTACAGGGGCACAAATGCAGCAATGATAGGATTGGAGAGTTTCGGTGAGCAAATGAAGACCCTTTGAAGTCATATTGCATGGTACCCATTCCACGGGTCTCAACTTTCCAGGTTTAAGGGATTCTTCCTTCAGCTAAAACATGCATGTGGAACCCAGAGTATGATCAACCATGTGATCGGGAGACGTGTTCCAATATGTCTGAGTTCTCGTCCCCTGGTACTCGGGTGCAACATTCCAGACACTTTACTAACACTCTCCCGACTTGGAGAGTCAGTGCCTTTAACCTCCTGTTTGGCCCAGTTTGCAATTTCTGCGGAAGATGAACAGGAATAGGGAGAACCAATGAGAGACTAGCTGGAGGTGTCTGGACGGGCAAATTTAACTCTCATTTCCCACCAGGAAGAGGAATTAACCAAAGGCTCAGCGTGCCGTGCCGGAACCAGATTAGGGCCTGAAGCAATCCTGCGGTGTTGCGGCCGGCTCACAAGAAAGCGAGTTGAAGAAAGGAGCTCAGGGGCACTGTAATTCACAAACCTGCAGAGTTATAAATGACAGCTATCGTCCAAAAATATACTGAAGTAAGCCTGCCAAGAGGACTTGAAAGCGGGGCAGAATTGCAGGAAACCGATTTCAGGAGGTAGACCGGAATTGCATTTAAAGCATAGGAAAAGAGGCAGAACGTTGACAATGATGCACTTGGACAAAAAGGGCGTATGCGTTTTTTCCTGAATATATTCAGGAAAAACGCATACGCCCTTTTTGGCCAACCAAGCAAGCTTGCAAAGGAAATCTGCACTACAATGAAGTCTCACTTCCCCCCGGTCAAAAGGGCCATCTGAGAAAAGTCTAAAATCCAGAAAGGCAGGACAGGCCATGGAGAACTGGTAGCCTTGTTATGCTGATGGGCGGGATGTAAATTGCCAACAGCCACTGGGGAGAAGTGTATGGTGTTTCCTGAAACATCTAAAAAACAAAGCAACAGAACCTAGGGCACTTCCACTTATGGTCCTATAGCTTAGGAAAATTAAAATCAAAAAGACACAGCCACCCCAAAATTTGGGACGGCTCTGTTTACAACAACCTCATTTACGGGAATAGTTCAATATCGCAGAAAGTGAAAAATGGATAAAGAAGTTGTGGTACTTACGTACAATGCAATATCACTCAGCAATGAAATCTATGTCATCAGGCCTGTAGCAGCATAATGAGTGGATTCAGGTATGATGATTCTAACTGAAATAAGTCACAAGAAAAAGAAACATCATAAGATATCACTAATACACGGAATGTAAACTTGGCTACACAGGAACTGGATTACAAAACAGAACAGGGTCTCAAATTTAGAACACCAACTTATGCTTGCTTAAGGGGAAACGTGAGTTGGGGTGCTGCATAAAACCAGAGATTGAAATGAGCACAGATAAAGTTCCTTAAGCCAAATATGGAATAGACAAGAGCTACTCCTTGCTCAACAAAATGGACTCAACACCCCATATTAAACGCCTAAGAATGTACCTGACTAGTAAGTATCTTAAAACCTATGGATCGCTCTGTCTCCGAAAGAGAATCAAGCAGGTGTACAGGGGCATAAATGCAGCAGTGAGAGGATTGGAGAGGTTCGGTGAGCAAATGAAGACCCTTTGAAGTCATATTGCATGGTACCCATTCCACGGGTCTCAACTCTCCAGGTTTAAGGGATTCTTCCTTCAGCTAAATCATGCATGTGGAACCCAGAATATGATCAACTGTGTGATCGAGAGACGTGTTCCAATATGTCTCAGTTCTCGTCCCCTGGTACTCGGGTGCAACATTCAAGACGCTTTACTAACACTCTCCCGACTTGGAGAGTCAGTGCCTTTAACCTCCTGTTTGGCCCAGTTTGCAATTTCTGCGGAAGATGAACAGGAATAGGGAGAACCAATGAGAGACTAGCTGGAGGTGTCTGGACGGGCAAATTTAACTCTCATTTCCCACCAGGAAGAGGAATTAACCAAAGGCTCAGCGTGCCGTGCCGGAACCAGATTAGGGCCTGAAGCAATCCTGCGGTGTTGCGGCCAGCTCACAAGAAAGCGAGTTGAAGAAAGGAGCTCAGGGGCACTGTAGTTCACAAACCTGCAGAGTTATAAATGACAGCTATCGTCCAAAAATATACTGAAGTAAGCCTGCCAAGAGGACTTGAAAGCGGGGCAGAATTGCAGGATACCAATTTCAGGAGGTACACTGGAATTGCATTTAAAGCATAGGAAAAGAGGCAGAACGTCGACAATGATGCCCTTGGCCAAAAAGGGCATATGCGTTTTTTCCTGAATATATTCAGGAAAAAACGCATATGCCCTTTTTGGCCAACCAAGCAAGCTTGCAAAGGAAATCTGCACTACAATGAAGTCTCACTTCCCCCCGGTCAAAAGTGCCATCTGAAAAAAGTGTAAAATCCAGAAAGGCAGGACAGTCCATGGAGAACTGGGAGCCTTGTTATGCTGATGGGTGGGATGTAAATTGCCAACAGCCACTCGGGAGAAGTGTATGGTGTTTCCTGAAACATCTAAAACACAAAGCAACAGAGCCTAGGGCACTTCCACTTATGGTCCTATAGCTTAGGGAAATTAAAATCAAAAAACACAGCCACCCCAAAGTTTGGGACGGCTCTGTTTACAAGAACCTCGTTTATGGTACAAGTTCAATATCGCAGAAAGTGAAAAATGGATAAAGAATTTGTGCTACTTACGTACCATGCAATATCACTCAGCAATGAAATCTATGTCATCAGGCCTGTAGCAGCATAGTGAGTGGATTCAGGTATGACGATTCTAACTGAAATAAGTCACACAGAAAAAGAAACATCATAAGATATCACTAATACACGGAATGTAAACTTGGCTACACAGAAACTGAATTACAAAAAAGAACAGGGTCTCAGATTTAGAAAACCAACTTATGCTTGCTTAAGGGGAAAGGTGAGTTGGGGTGCTGCATAAAACCAGAGATTGAAATGAGCACAGATAAAGTTCCTTAAGACAAATATGTAATAGACAAGAGCTACTCCTTGCTCAACGAAATGGACTCAAAACCCCATATTAAACGCCTAATAATGTACCAGACTAGTCAGTAACTTAAAACCTATGGATTGCTATGTCTCTGAAAGAGAATCAAGCGTGAGTACAGGGGCATAAACGCAGCAGTGAGAGGATTGGAGAGGTTCGGTGTGCAAATGAAGACCCTTTGAAGTCATATTTCATGGTACCCATTCCACGGGTCTCAACTCTCCAGGTTTAAGGGATTCTTCCTTCAGCTAAAACATGCATGTGGAACCCAGAGTATGATCAACCGTGTGATCGGGAGACGTGTTCAAATATGTCTCAGTTTTCGACCCCTGGTACTCGGGTGCAACTTTTCAGATGCTTTACTAACACTCTCCCGACTTGGAGAGTCAGTGCCTTTAACCTCCTGTTTGGCCCAGTTTGCAATTTCTGCGGAAGATGAACAGGAATAGGGAGAACCAATGAGAGACTAGCTGGAGGTGTCTGGACGGGCAAATTTAACTCTCATTTCCCACCAGGTAGAGGAATTATCCAAAGGCTCAGCGTGCCGTGCCGGAACAAGATTAGGGCCTGAAGCAATCCTGCGGTGTTGCGGCCAGCTCACAAGAAAGCGAGTTGAAGAAAGGAGCTCAGAGGCACTGTAATTCACAAACCTGCAGAGTTATAAATGACAGCTATCGTCCAAAAATATACTGAAGTAAGCCTGCCAAGAGGACTTGAAAGCGGGGCAGAATTGCAGGAAACTGATTTCAGGAGGTAGACCGGAATTGCATTTAAAGCATAGGAAAAGAGGCAGAACGTTGACAATGATGCACTTGGCCAAAAAGGGCGTATGCGTTTTTTCCTGAATATATTCAGGAAAAACGCATACGCCCTTTTTGGCCAACCAAGCAAGCTTGCAAAGGAAATCTGCACTACAATGAAGTCTCACTTCCCCCCGGTCAAAAGGGCCATCTGAGAAAAGTCTAAAATCCAGAAAGGCAGGACAGGCCATGGAGAACTGGTAGCCTTGTTATGCTGATGGGCGGGATGTAAATTGCCAACAGCCACTCGGGCAAAGTGTATGGTGTTTCCTGAAACATCTAAAAAACAAAGCAACAGAACCTAGGGCACTTCCACTTATGGTCCTATAGCTTAGGAAAATTAAAATCAAAAAGACACAGCCACCCCAAAATTTGGGACGGCTCTGTTTACAACAACCTCATTTACGGGAATAGTTCAATATCGCAGAAAGTGAAAAATGGATAAAGAAGTTGTGGTACTTACGTACAATGCAATATCACTCAGCAATGAAATCTATGTCATCAGGCCTGTAGCAGCATAATGAGTGGATTCAGGTATGATGATTCTAACTGAAATAAGTCACAAGAAAAAGAAACATCATAAGATATCACTAATACACGGAATGTAAACTTGGCTACACAGGAACTGGATTACAAAACAGAACAGGGTCTCAAATTTAGAACACCAACTTATGCTTGCTTAAGGGGAAACGTGAGTTGGGGTGCTGCATAAAACCAGAGATTGAAATGAGCACAGATAAAGTTCCTTAAGCCAAATATGGAATAGACAAGAGCTACTCCTTGCTCAACAAAATGGACTCAACACCCCATATTAAACGCCTAAGAATGTACCTGACTAGTAAGTATCTTAAAACCTATGGATCGCTCTGTCTCCGAAAGAGAATCAAGCAGGTGTACAGGGGTATAAATGCAGCAGTGATAGGATTGGAGAGGTTCGGTGAGCAAATGAAGACCCTTTGAAGTCATATTGCATGGTACCCATTCCACGGGTCTCAACTCTCCAGGTTTAAGGGATTCTTCCTTCAGCTAAATCATGCATGTGGAACCCAGAATATGATCAACTGTGTGATCGAGAGACGTGTTCCAATATGTCTCAGTTCTCGTCCCCTGGTACTCGGGTGCAACATTCAAGACGCTTTACTAACACTCTCCCGACTTGGAGAGTCAGTGCCTTTAACCTCCTGTTTGGCCCAGTTTGCAATTTCTGCGGAAGATGAACAGGAATAGGGAGAACCAATGAGAGACTAGCTGGAGGTGTCTGGACGGGCAAATTTAACTCTCATTTCCCACCAGGAAGAGGAATTAACCAAAGGCTCAGCGTGCCGTGCCGGAACCAGATTAGGGCCTGAAGCAATCCTGCGGTGTTGCGGCCAGCTCACAAGAAAGCGAGTTGAAGAAAGGAGCTCAGGGGCACTGTAGTTCACAAACCTGCAGAGTTATAAATGACAGCTATCGTCCAAAAATATACTGAAGTAAGCCTGCCAAGAGGACTTGAAAGCGGGGCAGAATTGCAGGATACCAATTTCAGGAGGTACACTGGAATTGCATTTAAAGCATAGGAAAAGAGGCAGAACGTCGACAATGATGCCCTTGGCCAAAAAGGGCATATGCGTTTTTTCCTGAATATATTCAGGAAAAAACGCATATGCCCTTTTTGGCCAACCAAGCAAGCTTGCAAAGGAAATCTGCACTACAATGAAGTCTCACTTCCCCCCGGTCAAAAGTGCCATCTGAAAAAAGTGTAAAATCCAGAAAGGCAGGACAGTCCATGGAGAACTGGGAGCCTTGTTATGCTGATGGGTGGGATGTAAATTGATAACAGCCACTCGGGAGAAGTGTATGGTGTTTCCTGAAACATCTAAAAAACAAAGCAACAGAGCCTAGGGCACTTCCACTTATGGTCCTATAGCTTAGGGAAATTAAAATCAAAAAACACAGCCACCCCAAAGTTTGGGACGGCTCTGTTTACAAGAACCTCGTTTATGGTACAAGTTCAATATCGCAGAAAGTGAAAAATGGATAAAGAATTTGTGCTACTTACGTACCATGCAATATCACTCAGCAATGAAATCTATGTCATCAGGCCTGTAGCAGCATAGTGAGTGGATTCAGGTATGACGATTCTAACTGAAATAAGTCACACAGAAAAAGAAACATCATAAGATATCACTAATACACGGAATGTAAACTTGGCTACACAGAAACTGAATTACAAAAAAGAACAGGGTCTCAGATTTAGAAAACCAACTTATGCTTGCTTAAGGGGAAAGGTGAGTTGGGGTGCTGCATAAAACCAGAGATTGAAATGAGCACAGATAAAGTTCCTTAAGACAAATATGTAATAGACAAGAGCTACTCCTTGCTCAACGAAATGGACTCAAAACCCCATATTAAACGCCTAATAATGTACCAGACTAGTCAGTATCTTAAAACCTATGGATTGCTATGTCTCTGAAAGAGAATCAAGCGTGAGTACAGGGGCATAAACGCAGCAGTGAGAGGATTGGAGAGGTTCGGTGTGCAAATGAAGACCCTTTGAAGTCATATTTCATGGTACCCATTCCACGGGTCTCAACTCTCCAGGTTTAAGGGATTCTTCCTTCAGCTAAAACATGCATGTGGAACCCAGAGTATGATCAACCGTGTGATCGGGAGACGTGTTCAAATATGTCTCAGTTTTCGAACCCTGGTACTCGGGTGCAACTTTTCAGACGCTTTACTAACACTCTCCCGACTTGGAGAGTCAGTGCCTTTAACCTCCTGTTTGGCCCAGTTTGCAATTTCTGCGGAAGATGAACAGGAATAGGGAGAACCAATGAGAGACTAGCTGGAGGTGTCTGGACGGGCAAATTTAACTCTCATTTCCCACCAGGTAGAGGAATTATCCAAAGGCTCAGCGTGCCGTGCCGGAACAAGATTAGGGCCTGAAGCAATCCTGCGGTGTTGCGGCCAGCTCACAAGAAAGCGAGTTGAAGAAAGGAGCTCAGAGGCACTGTAATTCACAAACCTGCAGAGTTATAAATGACAGCTATCGTCCAAAAATATACTGAAGTAAGCCTGCCAAGAGGACTTGAAAGCGGGGCAGAATTGCAGGAAACTGATTTCAGGAGGTAGACCGGAATTGCATTTAAAGCATAGGAAAAGAGGCAGAACGTTGACAATGATGCACTTGGCCAAAAAGGGCGTATGCGTTTTTTCCTGAATATATTCAGGAAAAACGCATACGCCCTTTTTGGCCAACCAAGCAAGCTTGCAAAGGAAATCTGCACTACAATGAAGTCTCACTTCCCCCCGGTCAAAAGGGCCATCTGAGAAAAGTCTAAAATCCAGAAAGGCAGGACAGGCCATGGAGAACTGGTAGCCTTGTTATGCTGATGGGCGGGATGTAAATTGCCAACAGCCACTCGGGCAAAGTGTATGGTGTTTCCTGAAACATCTAAAAAACAAAGCAACAGAACCTAGGGCACTTCCACTTATGGTCCTATAGCTTAGGAAAATTAAAATCAAAAAGACACAGCCACCCCAAAATTTGGGACGGCTCTGTTTACAACAACCTCATTTACGGGAATAGTTCAATATCGCAGAAAGTGAAAAATGGATAAAGAAGTTGTGGTACTTACGTACAATGCAATATCACTCAGCAATGAAATCTATGTCATCAGGCCTGTAGCAGCATAATGAGTGGATTCAGGTATGATGATTCTAACTGAAATAAGTCACAAGAAAAAGAAACATCATAAGATATCACTAATACACGGAATGTAAACTTGGCTACACAGGAACTGGATTACAAAACAGAACAGGGTCTCAAATTTAGAACACCAACTTATGCTTGCTTAAGGGGAAACGTGAGTTGGGGTGCTGCATAAAACCAGAGATTGAAATGAGCACAGATAAAGTTCCTTAAGCCAAATATGGAATAGACAAGAGCTACTCCTTGC
The DNA here is from genome assembly GCF_937001465.1 of Orcinus orca. NCBI lineage: Eukaryota > Metazoa > Chordata > Mammalia > Artiodactyla > Delphinidae > Orcinus > Orcinus orca. Next base: position 233,651 of record NW_026043893.1, read on the forward strand.
TCAACAAAATGGACTCAACACCCCATATTAAACGCCTAAGAATGTACCTGACTAGTAAGTATCTTAAAACCTATGGATCGCTCTGTCTCCGAAAGAGAATCAAGCAGGTGTACAGGGGTATAAATGCAGCAGTGATAGGATTGGAGAGGTTCGGTGAGCAAATGAAGACCCTTTGAAGTCATATTGCATGGTACCCATTCCACGGGTCTCAACTCTCCAGGTTTAAGGGATTCTTCCTTCAGCTAAATCATGCATGTGGAACCCAGAATATGATCAACTGTGTGATCGAGAGACGTGTTCCAATATGTCTCAGTTCTCGTCCCCTGGTACTCGGGTGCAACATTCAAGACGCTTTACTAACACTCTCCCGACTTGGAGAGTCAGTGCCTTTAACCTCCTGTTTGGCCCAGTTTGCAATTTCTGCGGAAGATGAACAGGAATAGGGAGAACCAATGAGAGACTAGCTGGAGGTGTCTGGACGGGCAAATTTAACTCTCATTTCCCACCAGGAAGAGGAATTAACCAAAGGCTCAGCGTGCCGTGCCGGAACCAGATTAGGGCCTGAAGCAATCCTGCGGTGTTGCGGCCAGCTCACAAGAAAGCGAGTTGAAGAAAGGAGCTCAGGGGCACTGTAGTTCACAAACCTGCAGAGTTATAAATGACAGCTATCGTCCAAAAATATACTGAAGTAAGCCTGCCAAGAGGACTTGAAAGCGGGGCAGAATTGCAGGATACCAATTTCAGGAGGTACACTGGAATTGCATTTAAAGCATAGGAAAAGAGGCAGAACGTCGACAATGATGCCCTTGGCCAAAAAGGGCATATGCGTTTTTTCCTGAATATATTCAGGAAAAAACGCATATGCCCTTTTTGGCCAACCAAGCAAGCTTGCAAAGGAAATCTGCACTACAATGAAGTCTCACTTCCCCCCGGTCAAAAGTGCCATCTGAAAAAAGTGTAAAATCCAGAAAGGCAGGACAGTCCATGGAGAACTGGGAGCCTTGTTATGCTGATGGGTGGGATGTAAATTGATAACAGCCACTCGGGAGAAGTGTATGGTGTTTCCTGAAACATCTAAAAAACAAAGCAACAGAGCCTAGGGCACTTCCACTTATGGTCCTATAGCTTAGGGAAATTAAAATCAAAAAACACAGCCACCCCAAAGTTTGGGACGGCTCTGTTTACAAGAACCTCGTTTATGGTACAAGTTCAATATCGCAGAAAGTGAAAAATGGATAAAGAATTTGTGCTACTTACGTACCATGCAATATCACTCAGCAATGAAATCTATGTCATCAGGCCTGTAGCAGCATAGTGAGTGGATTCAGGTATGACGATTCTAACTGAAATAAGTCACACAGAAAAAGAAACATCATAAGATATCACTAATACACGGAATGTAAACTTGGCTACACAGAAACTGAATTACAAAAAAGAACAGGGTCTCAGATTTAGAAAACCAACTTATGCTTGCTTAAGGGGAAAGGTGAGTTGGGGTGCTGCATAAAACCAGAGATTGAAATGAGCACAGATAAAGTTCCTTAAGACAAATATGTAATAGACAAGAGCTACTCCTTGCTCAACGAAATGGACTCAAAACCCCATATTAAACGCCTAATAATGTACCAGACTAGTCAGTATCTTAAAACCTATGGATTGCTATGTCTCTGAAAGAGAATCAAGCGTGAGTACAGGGGCATAAACGCAGCAGTGAGAGGATTGGAGAGGTTCGGTGTGCAAATGAAGACCCTTTGAAGTCATATTTCATGGTACCCATTCCACGGGTCTCAACTCTCCAGGTTTAAGGGATTCTTCCTTCAGCTAAAACATGCATGTGGAACCCAGAGTATGATCAACCGTGTGATCGGGAGACGTGTTCAAATATGTCTCAGTTTTCGAACCCTGGTACTCGGGTGCAACTTTTCAGACGCTTTACTAACACTCTCCCGACTTGGAGAGTCAGTGCCTTTAACCTCCTGTTTGGCCCAGTTTGCAATTTCTGCGGAAGATGAACAGGAATAGGGAGAACCAATGAGAGACTAGCTGGAGGTGTCTGGACGGGCAAATTTAACTCTCATTTCCCACCAGGTAGAGGAATTATCCAAAGGCTCAGCGTGCCGTGCCGGAACAAGATTAGGGCCTGAAGCAATCCTGCGGTGTTGCGGCCAGCTCACAAGAAAGCGAGTTGAAGAAAGGAGCTCAGAGGCACTGTAATTCACAAACCTGCAGAGTTATAAATGACAGCTATCGTCCTAAAATATACTGAAGTAAGCCTGCCAAGAGGACTTGAAAGCGGGGCAGAATTGCAGGAAACTGATTTCAGGAGGTAGACCGGAATTGCATTTAAAGCATAGGAAAAGAGGCAGAACGTTGACAATGATGCACTTGGACAAAAAGGGCGTATGCGTTTTTTCCTGAATATATTCAGGAAAAACGCATACGCCCTTTTTGGCCAACCAAGCAAGCTTGCAAAGGAAATCTGCACTACAATGAAGTCTCACTTCCCCCCGGTCAAAAGGGCCATCTGAGAAAAGTCTAAAATCCAGAAAGGCAGGACAGGCCATGGAGAACTGGGAGCCTTGTTATGCTGATGGGCGGGATGTAAATTGCCAACAGCCACTCGGGCAAAGTTTATGGAGTTTCCTGAAACATCTAAAAAACAAAGCAACAGAGCCTAGGGCACTTCCACTTATGGTCCTATAGCTTAGGGAAATTAAAATAAAAAGACACAGCCACCCCAAAGTTTGGGACGGCTCTTCTTACAAGAACCTCGTTTACGGTACAAGTTCAATATCGCAGAAAGTGAAAAATGGATAAAGAAGTTGTGGTACTTACGTACAATGCAATATCACTCAGCAATGAAATCTATGTCATCAGGCCCGTAGCAGCATAATGAGTGGATTCGGGTATGATGATTCTAACTGAAAAAAGTCGCACAGAAAAAGAAACATCATAAGATATCACTAATACACGGAATGTAAACTTGGCTACACAGGAACTGGATTACAAAACAGAACAGGGTCTCAAATTTAGAAAACCAACTTATGCTTGCTTAAGGGGAAAGGTGAGTTGGGGTGCTGCATAAAACCAGAGATTGAAATGAGCACAGATAAAGTTCCTTAAGACAAATATGTAATAGACAAGAGCTACTCCTTGCTCAACGAAATGGACTCAACACCCCATATTAAACGCCTAAGAATGTACCTGACTAGTCAGTATCTTAAAACCTATGGATTGCTATGTCTCTGAAAGAGAATCAAGCATGTGTACAGGGGCATAAACGCAGCAGTGAGAGGATTGGAGAGGTTCGGTGTGCAAATGAAGACCCTTTGAAATCATATTGCATGGTACCCGTTCCACGGGTCTCAACTCTCCAGGTTTAAGGGATTCTTCCTTCAGCTAAAACATGCATGTGGAACCCAGAGTATGATCAACCGTGTGATCGGGAGACGTGTTCAAATATGTCTCAGTTTTCGACCCCTGGTACTCGGGTGCAACTTTTCAGACGCTTTACTAACACTCTCCCGACTTGGAGAGTCAGTGCCTTTAACCTCCTGTTTGGCCCAGTTTGCAATTTCTGCGGAAGATGAACAGGAATAGGGAGAACCAATGAGAGACTAGCTGGAGGAGTCTGGACGGGCAAATTTAACTCTCATTTCCCACCAGGAAGAGGAATTAACCAACGGCTCACTGTGCCATGCCAGAACAAGATTAGGTCCTGAAGCAATCCTGCGGTGTTGCTGCCAGCTCACAAGAAAGCGAGTTGAAGAAAGGAGCTCAGGGACACTGTAATTCACAAACCTGCAGAGTTATAAATGACAGCTATCGTCCAAAAATATACTGAAGTAAGGCTGCCAAGAGGACTTGAAAGCGGGGCAGAATTGCAGGAAACCGATTTCAGGAGGTGGACTGGAATTGCATTTAAAGCATAGGAAAAGAGGCAGAACGTCCACAATGATGCACTTGGCCAAAAAGGGCGTATGCGTTTTTTCCCGAATATATTCAGGAAAAAACGCATACGCACTTTTTGGCCAACCAAGCAAGCTTGCAAAGGAAATCTGCAATACAATGAAGTCTCACTTCCCCCCGGTCAAGAGGGCCATCTGAAAAAAGTGTAAAATCCAGAAAGGCAGGACAGGCCATGGAGAACTGGGAGCCTTGTTATGCTGATGGGCGGGATGTAAATTGCCAACAGCCACTCGGGAGAAGTGTATGGTGTTTCCTGAAACATCTAAAAAACAAAGCAACAGAGCCTAGGGCACTTCCTCATATGGTCCTATAGCTTAGGGAAATTAAAATCAAAAAGACACAGCCACCCCAAAGTTTCGGACGGCTCTGTTTACAAGAACCTCGTTTACGGTACAAGTTCAATTTCGCAGAAAGTGAAAAATGGATAAAGAATTTGTGGTACTTACGTACAATGCAATATCACTCAGCAATGAAATCTATGTCATCAGGCCCGTAGCAGCATAATGAGTGGATTCAGGTATGATGATTCTAACTGAAATAAGTCACACAGAAAAAGAAACATCATAAGATATCACTAATACACGGAATGTAAACTTGGCTACACAGGAACTGGATTACAAAACAGAACAGGGTCTCAAATTTAGAAAACCAACTTATGCTTGCTTAAGGGGAAAGGTGAGTTGGGGTGCTGCATAAAACCAGAGATTGAAATGAGCACAGATAAAGTTCCTTAAGCCAAATATGGAATAGACAAGAGCTACTCCTTGCTCAACGAAATGGACTCAACACCCCATATTAAACGCCTAAGAATGTACCTGACTAGTAAGTATCTTAAAACCTATGGATTGCTATGTCTCCGAAAGAGAATCAACCGTGAGTACAGGGGCATAAACACAGCAGTGATAGGATTGGAGAGGTTCGGTGTGCAAATGAAGACCCTTTGAAGTCATATTTCATGGTACCCATTCCACGGGTCTCAACTCTCCAGGTTTAAGGGATTCTTCCTTCAGTAAAACATGCATGTGGAACCCAGGGTATGATCAACCGTGTGATCGGGAGACGTGTTCCAATATGTCTCAGTTCTCATCCCCTGGTACTCGGGTGCAACATTCCAGACGCTTTACTAACACTCTCCCGACTTGGAGAGTCAGTGCCTTTAACCTCCAGTTTGGCCCAGTTTGCAATTTCTGCAGAAGATGAACAGGAATAGGGAGAACCAATGAGAGACTAGCTTGAGGTGTCTGGACGGGCAAATTTAACTCTCATTTCCCACCAGGAAGAGGAATTAACCAAAGGCTCAGCCTGCCGTGACGGTCCCAGATTAGGGCCTGAAGCAGTCCTGCGGTGTTGCGGCTAGCAAACAAGAAAGGGAGTTGAAGAAAGGAGCTCAGGGACACTGTAATTCACAAACCTGCAGAGTTATAAATGACAGCTATCGTCCAAAAATATCCTGAAGTAAGGCTGCCAAGAGGACTTGAAAGCGGGGCAGAATTGCAGGAAACCGATTTCAGGAGGTAGACTGGAATTGCATTTAAAGCATAGGAAAAGAGGCAGAATGTCGACAATGATGCACTTGGCCAAAACGGGCGTATACGTTTTTTCCTGAATATATTCAGGAAAAAACGCATACGCCCGTTTTGGCCAACCAAGCAAGCTTGCAAATGAAATCTGCACTACAATGAAGTCTCACTTCCCCCCGGTCAAAAGGGCCATCTGAAAAAAGTGTAAAATCCAGAAATTCAGGACAGGCCATGGAGAACTGGGAGCCTTGTTATGCTGATGGGCGGGATGTAAATTGCCAACAGCCACTCGGGAGAAGTGTATGGTGTTTCCTGAAACATCTAAAAAACAAAGCAACAGAGCCTAGGGCACTTCCTCATATGGTCCTATAGCTTAGGGAAATTAAAATAAAAAAGACACAGCCACCCCAAAGTTTGGGACGGCTCTGTTTACAAGAAACTCGTTTACGGGACAACTTCAATATCGCAGAAAGTGAAAAATGGATAAAGAATTTCTGGTACTTACGTACAATGCAATATCACTCAGCAATGAAATCTATGTCATCAGGCCCGTAGCAACATAATGAGTGGATTCAGGTATGATGATTCTAACTGAAATAAGTCACAAGAAAAAGAAACAACATAAGATATCACTAATACACAGAATGTAAACTTGGCTACACAGGAACTGGATTACAAAACAGAACAGGGTCTCAAATTTAGAAAACCAACTTATGCTTGCTTAAGGGGAAAGGTGAGTTGGGGTGCTGCATAAAACCAGAGATTGAAATGAGCACAGATAAAGTTCCTTAAGCCAAATATGGAATAGACAAGAGCTACTCCTTGCTCAACGAAATGGACTCAACACCCCATATTAAACGCCTAAGAATGTACCTGATTAGTAAGTATCTTAAAACCTATGGATCGCTATGTCTCTGAAAGAGAATCAAGCATGTGTACAGGGGCATAAACGCAGCAGTGATAGGATTGGAGAGGTTCGGTGAGCAAATGAAGACCCTTTGAAGTCATATTGCATGGTACCCATTCCACGGGTCTCAACTCTCCAGGTTTAAGGGATTCTTCCTTCAGCTAAATTATGCATGTGGAACCCAGAGTATGATCAACCATGTGATCGGGAGACGTGTTCAAATATGTCTCAGTTTTCGACCCCTGGTACTCGGGTGCAACTTTTCAGACGCTTTACTAACACTCTCCCGACTTGGAGAGTCAGTGCCTTTAACCTTCTGTTTGGCCCAGTTTGCAATTTCTGCGGAAGATGAACAGGAATAGGGAGAACCAAAGACAGACTAGCTGGAGGTGTCTGGACGGGCAAATTGAACTCTCATTTCCCACCAGGAAGAGGAATTAAGCAAAGGCTCAATGTGCCGTGCCGGAACCAGATTAGGGCCTGAAGCAATCCTGCGGTGTTGCGGCCAGCTCACAAGAAAGCGAGTTGAAGAAAGGAGCTCAGGGGCACTGTAATTCACAAACCTGCAGAGTTATAAATGACAGCTATCGTCCAAAAATATACTGAAGTAAGGCTGCCAAGAGGACTTGAAAGCGGGGCAGAATTGCAGGAAACCGATTTCAGGAGGAAGACTGGAATTGCATTTAAAGCATAGGAAAAGAGGCAGAACGTCCACAATGATGCACTTGGCCAAAAAGGGCGTATGCGTTTTTTCCTGAATATATTCAGGAAAAAACGCATACGCCCTTTTTGGCCAACCAAGCAAGCTTGCAAAGAAAATCTGCACTACAATGAAGTCTCACTTCCCCCTGGTCAAAAGGGCCATCTGAAAAAAGTGTAAAATCCAGAAAGGCAGGACAGGCCATGGAGAACTGGGAGCCTTGTTATGCTGATGGGCGGGATGTAAATTGTCAACAGCCACTCAGGAGAAGTGTATGGTGTTTCCTGAAATATCTAAAAAACAAAGCAACAGAGCCTAGGGCACTTCCACTTATAGTCCTATAGCTTAGGGAAATTAAAATAAAAAAGACACAGACACCCCAAAGTATGGGACGGCTCTGTTTATAAGAACCTCGTTTACGGTACAAGTTCAATATCGCAGAAAGTGAAAAATGGATAAAGAAGTTGCGGAACTTATGTACAATGCAATATCACTCAGCAATGAAATCTATGTCATCAGGCCCGTAGCAGCATAGAGTGGATTCAGGTATGATGATTCTAACTGAAATAAGTCACACAGAAAAAGAAACATCATAAGATATCACTAATACACGGAATGTAAACTTGGCTACACAGGAACTGGATTACAAAACAGAACAGGGTCTCAAATGTAGAAAAGCAACTTATGCTTGCTTAAGGGGAAAGGTGAGTTGGGGTGCTGCATAAAACCAGAGATTGAAATGAGCACAGATAAAGTTCCTTAAGCCAAACATGTAATAGACAAGAGCTACTCCTTTCTCAACGAAACGGACTCAAAACACCATATTAAATGCCTAATAATGTACCTGACTAGTAAGTATCTTAAAACCTATGGATTGCTATGTCTCTGAAAGAGAATCAAGCGTGAGTACAGGGACATAAACGCAGCAGTGATAGGATTGGAGAGGTTCGGTGAGCAAATGAAGACCCTTTGAAGTCATATTGCATGGTACCCATTCCACGGGTCTCAACTCTCCAGGTTTAAGGGATTCTTCCTTCAGCTAAAACATGCATGTGGAACCCAGAGTATGATCAACCATGTGATCGGGAGACGTGTTCAAATATGTCTCAGTTCTCATCGCCTGGTACTCGGGTGCAACATTCCAGATGCTTTACTAACACTCTCCCGACTTGGAGAGTCAGTGCCTTTAACCTCCTGTTTGGCCCAGTTTGCAAATTCCACGGAAGATGAACAGGAATAGGGAGAACCAATGTGAGACTAGCTGGAGGTGTCTGGACGGGCAAATTTAACTCTCATTTCCCACCAGGAAGAGCAATTAAGCAAAGGCTCAGCGTGCCATGCCGGAACCAGATTAGGGCCTGAAGCAATCCTGCGGTATTGCGGCCAGCTCACAAGAAAGCGAGTTGAAGAAAGGAGCTCAGGGGCACTTTAATTCACAACCCTGCACAGTTATAAATGACAGCTATCGTCCAAAAATATACGAAGTAAGGCTGCCAAGAGTCCTTGAATGCAGGGCAGAAATGCAGGAAATCAATTTCAGGAGGTAGACTGGAATTGCATTTAAAGCATAGGAAAAGAGGCAGAACGTGGACAATGATGCACTTGGCCAAAAAGGGCATATGCGTTTTTTCCTGAATATATTCAGGAAAAAACGCATATGCACTTTTAGGCCATCAAGCAAGCTTGCAAAGGAAATCTGCACTACAATGAAGTCTCACTTCCCCCTGGTCAAAAGGGCCATCTGAAAAAAGTGTAAAATCCAGAAAGGCAGGACAGGCCATGGAGAACTGGGAGCCTTGTTATGCTGATGGGTGGGATGTAAATTGCCAACAGCCACTGGGGAGAAGTGTATGGTGTTTCCTGAAACATCTATAAACAAAGCAACAGAGCCTAGGGCACTTCCACTTATGGTCCTATAGCTTAGGGAAATTAAAATCAAAAAGACACAGCCACCCCAAAGTTTGGGACGGCTCTGTTTACAAGAAACTCGTTTACGGTACAAGTTCAATATCGCAGAAAGTGAAAAATGGATAAAGAAGTTGTGGTACTTACGTACAATGCAATATCACTCAGCAATGAAATCTATGTCATCAGGCCAATAGCAGCATAATGAGTGGATTCAGCTATGATGATCCTAACTGAAACAAGTCACACAGAAAAGGAAACATCATAAGATATCACTAATACACAGAATGTAAACTTGGCTACACAGGAACTGGATTACAAAACAGAACAGTGTCTCAAATGTAGAAAACCAACATATGCTTGCTTAAGGGGAAAGGTGAGTTGGGGTGCTGCATAAAACCAGAGATTGAAATGAGCACAGATAAAGTTCCTTAAGCCAAATATGGAATAGACAAGAGCTACTCCTTGCTCAACAAAATGGACTCAACACCCGATATTAAACGCCTAAGAATGTACCTGACTAGTAAGTATCTTAAAACCTATGGATTGCTATGTCTCCGAAAGAGAATCAAGCGTGTGTACAGGGGCATAAACACAACAGTGATAGGATTGGAGAGGTTCGGTGAGCAAATGAAGACCCTTTGAAGTCATATTGCATGGTACCCATTCCACGGGTCTCAACTCTCCAGGTTTAAGGGATTCTTCCTTCAGCTAAAACATGCATGTGGAACCCAGAGTATGATCTACCGTGTGATCGGGAGACGTGTTCAAATATGTCTCAGTTTTCCTCCCCTGGTACTCGGGTGCAACATTCCAGATGCTTTACTAACACTCTCCCAACTTGGAGACTCAGTGCCTTAAACCTCTTGATTGGCCCAGTTTGCAATTTCTGTGGAAGATGAACAGGAACAGGGAGAACCAGTTAGAGACTAGCTGGAGGTGTCTGGACGGGCAAATTTAACTCTCATTTCCCACCAGGAAGAGGAATTAACCAAAGGTTCAGCGTGCCATGCCGGAACCAGATTAGGGCCTGAACTAATCCTGCGGTGTTGCGGCCAGCTCACAAGAAAGCGAGTTGAAGAAAGGAGCTCAGGGGCACTGTAATTCACAAACCTGCAGAGTTATAAATGACAGCTATCGTCCAAAAATATACTGAAGTAAGGCTGCCAAGAGGACTGGAAAGTGGGGCAGAATTGCAGGAAACCGATTTCAGGAGGTAGACTGGAATTGCATTTAAAGCATAGGAAAAGAGGCAGAACGTCGACAATGATGCACTTGGCCAAAAAGGGCATATGCGTTTTTTCCTGAATATATTCAGGAAAAAACGCATATGCACTTTTAGGCCATCAAGCAAGCTTGCAAAGGAAATCTGCACTACAATGAAGTCTCACTTCCCCCTGGTCAAAAGGGCCATCTGAAAAAAGTGTAAAATCCAGAAAGGCAGGACAGGCCATGGAGAACTGGGAGCCTTGTTATGCTGATGGGTGGGATGTAAATTGCCAACAGCCACTGGGGAGAAGTGTATGGTGTTTCCTGAAACATCTATAAACAAAGCAACAGAGCCTAGGGCACTTCCACTTATGGTCCTATAGCTTAGGGAAATTAAAATCAAAAAGACACAGCCACCCCAAAGTTTGGGACGGCTCTGTTTACAAGAAACTCGTTTACGGTACAAGTTCAATATCACAGAAAGTGAAAAATGGATAAAGAAGTTGTGGTACTTACGTACAATGCAATATCACTCAGCAATGAAATCTATGTCATCAGGCCAATAGCAGCATAATGAGTGGATTCAGCTATGATGATCCAAACTGAAACAAGTCACACAGAAAAGGAAACATCATAAGATATCACTAATACACGGAATGTAAACTTGGCTACACAGGAACTGGATTACAAAACAGAACAGTGTCTCAAATGTAGAAAACCAACATATGCTTGCTTAAGGGGAAAGGTGAGTTGGGGTGCTGCATAAAATGGGAGATTGAAATGAGCACAGATAAAGTTCCTTAAGCCAAATATGGAATAGACAAGAGCTACTCCTTGCTCAACAAAATGGACTCAACAACCGATATTAAACGCCTAAGAATGTACCTGACTAGTAAGTATCTTAAAACCTATGGATTGCTATGTCTCCGAAAGAGAATCAAGCGTGTGTACAGGGGCATAAACACAGCAGTGATAGGATTGGAGAGGTTCGGTGAGCAAATGAAGACCCTTTGAAGTCATATTGCATGGTACCCATTCCACGGGTCTCAACTCTCCAGGTTTAAGGGATTCTTCCTTCAGCTAAAACATGCATGTGGAACCCAGAGTATGATCTACCGTGTGATCGGGAGACGTGTTCAAATATGTCTCAGTTTTCCTCCCCTGGTACTCGGGTGCAACATTCCAGATGCTTTACTAACATTCTCCCAACTTGGAGACTCAGTGCCTTAAACCTCTTGATTGGCCCAGTTTGCAATTTCTGTGGAAGATGAACAGGAACAGGGAGAACCAGTTAGAGACTAGCTGGAGGTGTCTGGACGGGCAAATTTAACTCTCATTTCCCACCAGGAAGAGGAATTAACCAAAGGCTCAGCGTGCCATGCCGGAACCAGATTAGGGCCTGAAATAATCCTGCGGTGTTGCGGCCAGCTCACAAGAAAGCGAGTTGAAGAAAGGAGCTCAGGGGCACTGTAATTCACAAACCTGCAGAGTTATAAATGACAGCTATCATCCAAAAATATACTGAAGTAAGGCTGCCAAGAGGACTGGAAAGCGGGGCAGAATTGCAGGAAACCGATTTCAGGAGGTAGACTGGAATTGCATTTAAAGCATAGGAAAAGAGGCAGAACGTCGACAATGATGCACTTGGACAAAAAGGGCGTATGCATTTTTTCCTGAATATATTCAGGAAAAAACACATACACCCTTTTAGGCCAGCAAAGCAAGCTTGCAAAGAAATCTGCACTATAATGAAGTCTCACTTCCCCCTGATCAAAAGGGCCATCTGAAAAAAGTGTAAAATCCAGAAAGGCAGGACAGGCCATGGAGAACTGGGAGCTTTGTTATGCTGATGGGCGGGATGTAAATTGGCAACAGCCACTCGGGAGAAGTGTATGGTGTTTCCTGAAAAATCTAAAAAACAAAGCAACAGAGCCTACGGCACTTCCACTTATGATCCTATAGCTTACGGAAATTAAAATCCAAAAGACACAGCCACCCCAAAGTTTGGGACGGCTCTGTTTACAAGAACCTCGTTTACGGTACAAGTTCAATATCGGAGAAAGTGAAAAATGGATAAAGAAGTTGTGGTACTTACGTACAATGCAATATCACTCAGCAATGACATCTATGTCATCAGGCCCGTAGCAGCATAATGAGTGGATTCAGGTATGATGATTCTAACTGAAATAAGTCACAAAGAAAAAGAAACATCATAAGATATCACTAATACACGGAATGTAAACTTGGCTACACAGGAACTGTATTACAAAACAGAACAGTGTCTCAAATTTAGAAAACCAACTTATGCTTGCTTAAGGGGAAAGGTGAGTTGGGGTGCTGCATAAAACCAGAGATTGAAATGAGCACAGATAAAATTCCTTAAGCCAAATGTGGAATAGACAAGAGCTACTCCTTGCTCAACGAAATGGACTCAACACCCCATATTAAACGCCTAAGAATGTACCTGACTAGTAAGTATCTTAAAACCTATGGATTGCTATGTCTCCGAAAGAGAATCAGGCATGTGTACAGGGGCATAAACGCAGCAGTGATAGGATTGGAGAGGTTCGGTGAGCAAATGAAGACCCTTTGAAGTCATATTGCATGGTACCCATTCCACGGGTCTCAACTCTCCAGGTTTAAGGGATTCTTCCTTCAGCTAAAACATGCATGTGGAATCCAGAGTATGATCAACCGTGTGATCGGGAGACGTGTTCAAATATGTCTGCATTCTCGTCCCCTGGTACTTTGGTGCAACATTCCAGACGCTTTACTAACACTCTCCCGACTTGGAGAGTCAGTGCCTTTAACTTCCTGTTTGGCCCAGTTTGCAATTTCTGCGGAAGATGAACAGGAATAGGGAGAACCAATGAGAGACTAGCTGGAGGTGTCTGGACGGGCAAATTTAACTCTCAATTCCCACCAGGAAGAGGAATTAACCAAAGGCTCAGCGTGCCGTGCCGGAATCATATTAGGGCCTGAAGCAATCCTGCGGTGTTGCGGCCAGCTCACAAGAAAGCGAGTTGAAGAAAGGAGCTAAGGGGCACTGTATTTCACAAAGCTGCAGAGTTATAAATGACAGCTATCGTCCAAAAATATACTGAAGTAAGGCTGCCAAGAGGACTTGAAAGCGGGGCAGAATTGCAGGAAACCGATTTCAGGAGGTAGACTGGAATTGCATTTAAAGCATAGGAAAAGAGGCAGAACGTCCACAATGATGCACTTGGCCAAAAAGGGCGTATGCGTTTTTTCCTGAATATGTTCAGGAAAAAACGCATACGCACTTTTTGGCCAACCAAGCAAGCTTGCAAAGGAAATCTGCACTACAGTGGAGTCTCACTTCCCCCCGGTCAAAAGGGCCATCTGAAAAAAGTGTAAAATCCAGAAAGGCAGGCCAGGCCATGGAGAACTGGGAGCCTATTTATGCTGATAGGCGGGATGTAAGTTGCCAACAGCCTCTGGGGAGAAATGTATGGTGTTTCCTGAAACATCTAAAAAACAAAGCAACAGAGCCTAGGGCACTTCCACTTATGGTCCTATAGCTTAGGGAAATTAAAATAAAAAAGACACAGCCACTCCAAAGTTTGGGACAGCTCTGTTTAGAAGAACCTCGTTTATGGTACAAGTTCAATATCGCAGAAAGTGAAAAATGGATAAAGAAGTTGTGGTGCTTACGTAGAATGAAATATCACTCAGCAATGAAATCTATGTCATCAGGCCCATAGCAGCATAATGAGTGGATTCAGGTATGATGATTCTAACTGAAATAAGTCACACAGAAAAAGAAACATCATAAGATATCACTAATACACGGAATGTAAACTTGGCTACACAGGAACTGGATTACAAAACAGAACAGGGTCTCTAATTTAGAAAACCAACTTATGCTTGCTTAAGGGGAAAGGTGAGTTGGGGTGCTGCATAAAACCAGAGATTGAAATGAGCACAGATAAAGTTCCTTAAGCCAAATATGTAATAGACAAGAGCTACTCCTTGCTCAACAAAATGGACTCAACACCCCATATTAAACGCCTAAGAATGTACCTGACTAGTAAGTATCTTAAAACCTATGGATTGCTATGTCTCCGAGAGAGAATCAAGCATGTGTACAGGGGCATAAACTCAGCAGTGATAGGATTGGAGAGGTTCGGTGAGCAAATGAAGACCCTTTGAAGTCATATTGCATGGTACCCATTCCACGGGTCTCAACTCTCCAGGTTGAAGGGATTCTTCCTTCAGCTAAAACATGCATGTGGAACCCAGACTATGATCAACCGTGTGATCGGGAGACATGTTCAAATATGTCTCAGTTCTCGTCCCCTGGTACTCGGGTGCAACTTTCCAGACGCTTTACTAACACTCTCCCGACTTGGAGAGTCAGTGCCTTTAACCTCCTGTTTGGCCCAGTTTGCAATTTCTGCGGAAGATGAACAGGAATAGGGAGAACCAATGAGAGACTAGCTGGAGGTGTCTGGACGGGCAAATTTAACTCTCATTTCCCACCAGGAAGAGGAATTAACCAAAGGCTCAGAGTGCCGTGCCGGAACCAGCTTAGGGCCTGAAGCAATCCTGCGGTGTTGCGGCCAGCTCACAAGAAAGCGAGTTGAAGAAAGGAGCTCAGGGGCTTGTAATTCACAAACATGTAGAGTTATAAATGACAGCTATCGTCCAAAAATATACTGAAGTAAGGCTGCCAAGAGGACTTGAAAGTGGGGCAGAGTTGCAGGAAACCGATTTCAGGACGTAGACTGGAATTGCATTTAAAGCATAGGAAAAGAGGCAGAACGTCCACAATCATGCACTTGGCCAAAAAGGGCGTATGCGTTGTTTCCTGAATATATTCAGGAAAAAACGCATACACCCTTTTTGGCCAACCAAGCAAGCTTGCAAAGGAAATCTGCACTACAATGAAGTCTCACTTCCCCCCGGTCAAAAGGGCCATCTGAAAAAAGTGTAAAATCCAGAAAGGCAGGACAGGCCATGGAGAACTGGGAGCCTTGTTATGCTGATTGGCGGGATGTAAATTGCCAAGAGCCACTGGGGAGAAGTGTATGGTGTTTCCTGAAACATCTAAAAAACAAAGCAACAGAGCCTAGGGCACTTCCACTTATGGTCCTATAGCTTAGGGAAATTAAAATCAAAAAGACACAGCCACCCGAAAGTTTGGGACGGCTCTGTTTACAAGAACCTCGTTTACGATACAAGTTCAATGTCGCAGAAAGTGAAGAATGGATAAAGAAGTTGTGGTACTTACGTACAATGCAATATCACTCAGCAATGAAATCTATGTCATCAGGCCCATAGCACCATAATGAGTGGATTCAGGTATGATGATTCTAACTGAAATAAGTCACACAGAAAAAGAAACATCATAAGATATCAAAAATACACGGAATGTAAACTTGGCTACACAGGAACTGGATTACAAAACAGAACAGTGTCTCAAATTTAGAAAACCAACTTATGCTTGCTTAAGGGGAAAGGTGAGTTGGGGTGCTGCATAAAACCAGAGATTGAAATGAGCACAGATAATGTTCCTTAAGCCAAATATGTAATAGACAAAAGCTACTCCTTGCTCAACGAAATGGACTCAAAACCCCATATTAAATGCCTAAGAATGTACCTGACTAGTAATATCTTAAAATCTATGGATTGCTATGTCTCTGAAAGAGAATCAAGCATGTGTACAGCGGCATAAACGCAGCAGTGATAGGATTGGAGAGGTTCGGTGAGCAAACGAAGACCCTTTGAAGTCATATTGCATGGTACCCATTCCACGGGTCTCAACTCTCCAGGTTTAAGGGATTCTTCCTTCAGCTAAAACATGCATGTGGAACCCAGAGTATGATCAGCCATGTGATCGGGAGATGTGTTCCAATATGTCTCAGTTCTCGTCCCCTGGTACTCGGGTGCAACATTCCAGACGCTTAACTAAAACTCTCCCGACTTGGAGAGTCAGTGCCTTTAACCTCCTGTTTCGCCCAGTTTGCAATTTCTGTGGAGGATGAACAGGAATAGGGAGAACCAATGAGAGACTAGCTGGAGGTGTCTGGACAGGCAAATTTAACTCTCATTTCCCACCAGGAAGAGGAATTAACCAAAGGCTCAGCATGACGTGCCAGAACAAGATTAGGGCCTGAAGCAATCCTGCGGTGTTGCGGCCAGCTCACAAGAAAGCGAGTTGAAGAAAGCAGCTCAGGGGCACTGTAATTCACAAACCTGCAGAGTTATAAATGACAGCTATCGTCCAAAAATATACTGAAGTAAGGCTGCCAAGAGGAGTTGAAAGCGGGGCAGAATTGCAGGAAACCGATTTCAATAGGTAGACTGGAATTGCATTTAAAGCATAGGAAAAGAGGCAGAATGTCGACAATGATGCACTTGGCCAAAAAGGGCGTATGCGTTTTTTCCTGAATATATTCAGGAAAAAACGCATACGCCCTTTTTGGCTAACCAAGTAAGCTTGCAAAGGAAATCTGCACTACAATGAAGTCTCACTTCCCCCCAGTCAAAAGGTCCATCTGAATAAAGTGTAAAATCCAGAAAGCCAGGACAGGCCATGGAGAACTGGGTGCCTTGTTATGCTGATGGGTGGGATGTAAATTGCCAACAGCCACTCGGGAGAAGTGTATGGTGCTTCCTGAAAAATCTAAAAAACAGAGGAACAGAGCCTAGGGCACTTCCACTTATGGTCCTATAATTTAGGGAAATTAAAATCAAAAAGACACAGCCACCCCAAAGTTTGTGATGGCTCTCTTTACAAGAACCTCCTTTACAGTACAAGTTCAATATCACAGAAAGCAAAAAATGGATAAAGAAGTTGTGGTACTTACGTACAATGCAATATCATTCAGAAATGAAATCTGTGTCATCAGGCCCGTAGCAGCATAATGAGTGGATTCAGTTATGATGATTCTAACTGAAATAAGTCACAGAGAAAAAGAAACATCATAAGATATCACTAATACACGGAATGTAAACTTGGCTACACAGGCACTGAATTACAAAACAGAACAGGGTCTCAAATTTAGAAAACCAACTTATGCTTGCTTAAGGGGAAAGGTGAGTTGGGGTGCTGCATAAAACCAGAGATTGAAATGAGCACAGATAAAGTTCCTTAAGCCAAATATGGAATAGACAAGAGCTACTCCTTGCTCAACGAAATGGACTCAACACCCCATATTAAACGCCTAAGAATGTACCTGACTAGTAATTATCTTAAAACCTGTGGATTGCTATGTCTCTGAAAGAGAATCAAACATTTGTACAGGGGCATAAACACAGCAGTGATAGGATTGGAGAGGTTCGGTGAGCAAATGAAGACCCTTTAAAGTCATATTGCATGGTACCCATTCCACGGGTCTCAACTCTCCAGATTTAAGGGATTCTGCCTTCAGCTGAAACATGCATGTGGAACCCAGAGTATGATCAACCGTGTGATCAGGAGACGTGTTCAAATATGTCTCAATTCTCGTCCCCTGGTACTCGGGTGCAACATTCCAGACGCTTCACTAACACTCTCCCGACTTGGAGAGTCAGTGACTTTAACCTCCTGTTTGGCCCAGTTTGCAATTTCTGCGGAAGATGAACAGGAATAGGGAGAACCAATGAGAGACTAGCTGGAGGTGTCTGGACGGGCAAATTTAACTCTCATTTCCCACCAGGAAGAGGAATTAACCAAAGGCTCAGCGTGCCGTGCCGGAACCAGATTAGGGCCTGAAGCAATCCTGCAGTGTTGCGGCCAGCTCACAAGAAAGCGAGTTGAAGAAAGGGGCTCAGGGGCACTGTAATTCACACACCTGCAGAGTTATAAATGACAGCTATCGTCCAAAAATATACTGAAGTAAGGCTGCCAAGAGGACTTGAAAGCGGGGCAGAATTGCAGGAAACCGATTTCAGGAGGTACACTGGAATTGCATTTAAAGCATAGGAAAAGAGGCAGAACGTCCACAATGATGCACTTGGCCAAAAAGGGCGTATGCGTTTTTTCCTGAATATATTCAGGAAAAAACGCATACGCCCTTTTTGGCCAACCAAGCAAGCTTGCAAAGGAAATCTGCACTACAATGAAGTCTCACTTCCCCCCGGTCAAAAGGGCCATCTGAAAAAAGTGTAAAATCCAGAAAGGCAGGACAGGCCATGGAGAACTGGGAGCCTTGTTATGCTGATGGGTGGGATGTAAATTGCCACCAGCCACTCAGGAGAAGTGTATGGTGTTTCCTGAAACATCTAAAAAACAAAGCAACAGAGCCTAGGGAACTTCCACTTATGGTCCTATAGCTTAGGGAAATTAAAATCAAAAAGACACAGCCACCCCAAAGTTTGGGACGGCTCTGTTTACAAGAACCTCGTTTACGGTACAAGTTCAATATCGCAGAAAGCGAAAAATGGATAAAGAAGTTGTGGTACTTACGTACAATGCAATATCACTCAGCAATGAAATCTATGTCATCAGGCCCGTAGCAACATAATGAGTGGATTCAGGTATGATGATTCTAACTGAAATAAGTCACACAGAAAAAGAAACATCGAAAGATATCACTAATACACGGAATGTAAACTTGTCTACAAAGGAACTGAATTACAAAACAGAACACTGTCTGAAATTCAGAAAACCAACTTATGCTTGCTTAAGGGGAAAGGTGAGATGGGGTGCTACATAAAATCAGAGATTGAAATGAGCACAGATAAAGTTCCTTAAGCCAGATATGTAATACACAAGAGCTACTCCTTGCTCAACGAAATAGACCCAACACCCAATATTAAACGCCTAATAAAGTAACTGACTAGTAAGTATCTTAAAACCTATGGATTGCTATGTCTCCAAAAGAGAATCAAGAGTGTGTACAGGGGCATAAACGCAGCAGTGATAGGATTGGAGAGGTTCGGTGAGCAAATGAATACCCTTTGAAGTCACATTGCATGGAACCCATTCCACGGGTCTCAACACTCCAGGTTTAAGGGATTCTTCCTTCAGCTAAAACATGCATGTGGAACCCAGAGTATGATCAACCGTGTGATCAGGAGACGTGTTCCAATATGTCCCAGTTCTCGTCCCCTGGTACTCGGGTGCAACATTCCAGACGCTTTACTAACACTCTCCCGACTAGGAGAGTCAGTGCCTTTAACCTCCTGTTTGGCCCAGTTTGCAAATTCCGCGGAAGATGAACAGGAATAGGGAGAACCAATGAGAGACTAGCTGGAGGTGTCTGGACGGGCAAATTTAACTCTCATTTCCCACCAGGAACAGGAATTAACCAAAGGCTCAGCGTGCCGTGCCGGAAACAGATTAGGGCCTGATACAATCATGCGGTGTGCGACCAGCTCACAAGAAAGTGAGTTGAAGAAAGGAGCTCAGGGGCACTGTAATTCACAAACCTGCAGAGTTATAAATGACAGCTATCGTCCAAAAATATACTGAAGTAAGGCTGCCAAGAGGACTTGAAAGCGGGGCAGAATTGCAGGAAACCGATTTCAGGACGTAGACTGGAATTGCATTTAAAGCATAGGAAAAGAGGCAGAACGTAGACAATGATGCACTTGGCCAAAAGGGCGTATGCGTTTTCTCCTGAATATATTTAGGAAAAAACGCATATGCCCTTTTTGGCCAACCAAGCAAGCTTGCAAAGGAAATCTGCACTACAATGAAGTCTCACTTCCCCCCGGTCAAAAGGGCCATCTGAAAAAAGTGTAAAATCCAGAAAGGCAGGACAGGCCATGGAGAACTGGGAGCCTTGTTATGCTGATGGGCGGGATGTAAATTGCCAACAGCCACTCGGGAGAAGTGTATGGTGTTTCCTGAAACATCTAAAAAACAAAGCAACAGAGTCTAGGGCACTTCCACTTATGGTCCTATAGCTTAGGGAAATTAAAGTCAAAAAGACACAGCCACCCCAAAGTTTGGGACGGCTCTGTTTACAAGAACCTCGTTTACAGTGCAAGTTCAATATCACAGAAAGTGAAAACTGGATAAAGAAGTTGTGGTACTTACGTAGAATGTAATATCACTCAGCAATGAAATCTATGTCATCAGGCCCGTAGCACCATAATGAGTGGATTCAGGTATGATGATTCTAACTGAAATAAGTCACACAGAAAAAGAAACATCATAAGATATCACTAATACACGGAATGTAAACTTGGCTACACAGGAACTGGATTACAAAACAGAACAGGGTCTCAAATGTACAAAATCAACTTATGCTTGCTTAAGGGGAAAGGTGAGTTGGGGTGCTGCATAAAACCAGAGATTGAAATGAGCACAGATAAAGTTCCTTAAGCCAAATACGTAATAGACAAGAGCTACTCCTTGCTCAACGAAATGGACACAACACCCCATATTAAACGCCTAAGAATGTAACTGACTAGTAAGTATCTTAAAACCTATGGATCGCTATGTTTCCGGAAGAGAATCAAGCGTGTGTACAGGGGCATAAACGCAGCAGTGATAGGATTGGTGAGGTTCGGTGAGCAAATGAAGACCCTTTGAAGTCATATTGCATGGTACCCATTCCACGGGTCTCAACTCTCCAGGTTTAAGGGATTCTTCCTTCAGCTAAAACATGCATGTGGAACCCAGAGTATGATCAACCGTGTGATCGGGAGACGTGTTCAAATATGTCTCAGTTCTCGTCCCCTGGTACTCGGGTGCAACATTCCAGACGCTTTACTGACACTCTCCCGACTTGGAGAGTCAGTGCCTTTAACCTCCTGTTTGGCCCAGTTTGCAATTTCTGCGGAAGATGAACACGAATAGGGAGAACCAATGAGAGACTAGCTGGAGGTGTCTGGACGGGCAAATTTAACTCTCATTTCCCACCAGGAAGAGGAATTAACCAAATGCTCAGCGTGCCGTGCCGGAACCAGATTAGGGACTGAAGCAATCCTGCGGTGTTGCGGCCAGCTCACAAGAAAGCTAGTTGAAGAAAGGAGCTCAGGGGCACTGTAATTCACAAATCTGCAGAGTTATAAATGACAGCTATCGTCCAAAAATATACTGAAGTAAGGCTGCCAAGAGGACTTGAATGCGGGGCAGAATTGCAGGAAACCGATTTCAGGAGGTAGACTGGAATTGCATTTAAAGCATAGCAAAAGGGGCAGAACGTGGACAATGATGCACTTGGCCAAAAGTGCGTATGCGTTTTCTCCTGAATATATTCAGGGAAAAACGCATACGCGCTTTTTGGCCAACCAAGCAAGCTTGCAAAGGAAATCTGCACTACAATGAAGTCTCACTTCCCCCGGGTCAAAAGGGTCATCGGCAAAAAGTGTAAAATCCAGAAAGCCTGGACAGGCCTTGGAGAACTGGGAGCCTATTTATGCTGATGGGCGGGATGTAAATTGCCAACAGCCACTCGGGAGAAGTGTATGTGTTTCCTGAAACATCTAAAAAACACAACAACAGAGCCTAGGGCACTTCCACTTATGGTCCTATAGCTAAGGGAAATTAAAATCAAAAAGGCACAGCCACCCCAAACTTTGGGATGGCTCTGTTTACAAGAACCTCGTTTACGGTACAAGTTCAATATCGCAGAAAGTGAAAAATGGATAAAGAAGTTGTGGTACTTACGTACAATGCAATATCACTCAGCAATGAAATCTATGTCATCAGGCCCGTAGCAGCATAATGAGTGGATTCAGGTATGATGATTCTAACAGAAATAAGTCCCACAGAAATAGAAACATCATAAGATATCACTAATACACGGAATGTAAACTTGGCTACACAGGAACTGAATTACAAAACAGAAGAGGGTCTCAAATTTAGAAAACCAACTTATGCTTGCTTAAGGGGAAAGGTGAGTTGGGGTTCTGCATAAAAGCAGGATTGAAATGAGAACAGATAAAGTTCCTTAAGCCAAATATGTAATAGACAAGAGCTACTCCTTGCTCAATGAAATGGACACACCACCCCATATTAAACGCCTAAGAATGTACCTGACTAGTAAGTATCTTAAAACCTATGGATTGCTATGTCTCCGAAAGTGAATCAAGCGTGTGTACAGGGGCATAAACGCAGCAGTGATAGAATTGGAGAGGTTCGGTGAACAAATGAAGACCCTTAGAAGTCATATTGCATGGTACCCATTCCACGGGTCTCAACTCTCCAGGTTTAAGGGATTCTTCTTTCAGCTAAAACATGCATGTGGAGCCCAGAGTATGATCAACCGTGTGATCGGGAGACGTGTTCCAATATGTCTCAGTTCTCGTCCCCTAGTACTTGGGTGCAACATTCCAGACGCTTTATTAACACTCGCCCGACTTGGAGAGTCAGTGCCTTTAACCTCCTGTTTGGCCCAGTTTGCAATTTCTGCGGGAGATGAACAGGAATAGGGAGAACCGATGAGAGACTAGCTGGAGGTATCTGGACGGGCAAATTTAACTCTCATTTCCCACCAGGAAGAGAAATGAACCAAAGGCTCAGTGTGCCGTGCCGGAACCAGATTAGGGCCTGAAGCAATCCTGCGGTGTTGCGGCCAGCTCACAAGAAAGCGAGTTGAAGAAAGGGGCTCAGGGGCACTGTAATTCACAAACATGCAGAATTATATATGACAGCTATCATCCAAAAATATACTGAAGTAAGGCTGCCAAGAGGACTTGAAAGTGGGGCAGAATTGCAGGAAACCGATTTCAGGAGGTAGACTGGAATTGCATTTAAAGCATAGGAAAAGACGCAGAACGTGGACAATGATACACTTGGCCAAAAAGGGCGTATGCGTTTTTTCCTGAATATATTCAGGAAAAAAAGCATACGCCCTTTTTGGCCAACCAAGCAAGCTTGCAAAGGAAATCTGCACTACAATGAAGTCTCACTTCCCCCTGGTCAAAACGGCCATCTGAAAAAAGTGTAAAATCCAGAAAGGCAGGACAGGCCATGGAGAACTGGGAGCCTTGTTATGCTGATGGACGGGATGTAAATTGCCAACAGCTACTCGAGAGAAGTGTATGGTGTTTCCTGAAACATCTAAAAAACAAAGCAACAGAGCCTAGGGCACTTCCACTTATGGTCCTATAGCTTAGGGAAATTAAAATCAAAAGACACAGCCACCCCAATGTTTGGGATGGCTCTGCTTACAAGAACCTCGTTTACGGTACAAGTTCAATATCTCAGAAAGTGAAAAATGGATAAAGAAGTTGTGGTACTTACGTACAATGCAATATCACTCAGCAATGAAATCTATATCATCAGGCCTGTAGCAGCATAGAGTGGATTCAGGTATGATGATTCTAGCTGAAATAAGTCACACAGAAAAAGAAACATCATAAGATATCACTAATACACGGAATGTAAACTTGGCTACACAGGAACTGAATTACAAAACAGAACAGGGTCTCAAATGTAGAAAACCAACTTATGCTTGCTTAAGGGGAAAGGTGAGTTGGGGTGCTGCATAAAACCAGAGATTGAAATGAGCACAGATAAAGTTCCTTAAGCCAAATATGGAATAGACAAGAGCTACTCCTTGCTCAACGAAATGGACTCAAACCCCCATATTAAACGCCTAATAATGTACCTGACTAGTAGGTATCTTAAAACCTATGGATTGCTATGTCTCTGAAAGAGAATCAAGCGTGAGTACAGGGGCATAAACGCAGCAGTGATAGGATTGGAGATCTCTGGTGAGCAAATGAAGACCCTTTGAAGTCATATTGCATGGTACCCATTCCACGGGTCTCAACTCTCCAGGTTTAAGTGATTCTTCCTTCAGCTGAAACATGCATGTGGAACCCAGAGTATGATCAACCGTGTGATCGGGAGACGTGTTCAAATATGTCTCAGTTTTCGTCCCCTGGTACTCGGGTGCAACATTCCAGAGACTTTACTAACACTCTCCCGACTTGGAGAGTCAGAGCCTTTAACTTCCTGTTTGGCCCAGTTTGCAAATTCCGCGGAAGATGAACAGGAATAGGGAGAACCAATGAGAGCCTAGCTGGAGGTGTCTGGACGGGCAAATTTAACTCTCATTTCCCACCAGGAAGAGGAATTAACCAAAGGATCAGCATGCCATGCCGGAACCAGAGTAGGGACTGAAGCAATCCTGCGGTGTTGTGGCCAGCTCACAAGAAAGCGAGTTGAAGAAAGGAGCTCAGGGGCACTGTAATTCACAAACCTACAGAGTTATAAATGACAGCTATCGTCCAAAAATATACTGTAGTAAGGCTGCCAAGAGGACTTGAAAGCGGGGCAGAATTGCAGGAAACCGATTTCAGGAGGTACACTGGAATTGCATTTAAAGCATAGGAAAAGAGGCAGAACGTCCACAATGATGCACTTGGCCAAAAAGTGCGTATGCGTTTTTTCCTGAATATATTCAGGAAAAAATGCATACGCCCTTTTTGGCCAACCAAGTAAGCTTGCAAAGCAAATCTGCACTACAATGAAGTCTCACTTCCCCCCGGTCCAAAGGGCCATCTGAAAAAAGGGTAAAATCGAGAAAGGCAGGACAGGCCATGGAGAACTGGGAGCCTTGTTATGCTGATGGGCGGGATGTAAATTGCCAACAGCCACTGGGGAGAAGTGTATGCTGTTTCCTGAAACATATAAAGAAAAACCAAAGCAACAGAACCTAGGGCCCTTCCACTTATGGTCCTATAGCTTAGGGAAATTAAAATCAGAAAGACACAGCCACCCAAATGTTTGGGACGGCTCTGTTTACAAGAACCTCATTTATGGTACACGTTCAATATCGCAGAAAGTGAAACGTGGATAAAGAATTTGTGGTACTTACGTACAATGCAATATCACTCAGCAATGAAATCTATGTCATCAGGCCCGTAGCAGAAAATGAGTGGGTTCAAGTATGATGATTCTAACTGAAATGAGTCACACAGAAAAAGAAACATCATAAGATATCACTAATACACGGAATGTAAACTTGGCTACACAGGAACTGGATTACATAACAGAACAGGGTCTCAAATTTAGAAAACCAACTTATGCTTGCTTAAGGGGAAAGGTGAGTTGGGGTGCTGCATAAAACCAGAGATTGAAATGAGCACAGATAAAGTTCCTTAAGCCAAATATGTAATAGACAAGAGCTACTCCTTGCTCAACGAAATGGACTCAACACCCCATATTAAACGCCTAAGAATGTACCTGACTAGTAAGTATCTTAAAATCTATGGATTGCTATGTCTCTGAAAGAGAATCAAGCATGTGTACAGGGGCATAAATGCAACAGTGATAGGATTGGAGAGGTTCGGTGAGCAAACGAAGACCCTTTGAAGTCATATTGCATGGTACCCATTCCACGGGTCTCAACTCTCCAGGTTTAAGGGATTCTTCCTTCAGCTGAAACATGCATGTGGAACCCAGAGTATGATCAACCGTGTGATCAGGAGACGTGTTCAAATATATCTCTGTTTTCGTCCCCTGGTACTCGGGTGCAACATTCCAGACGCTTTACTAACACTCTCCCAACATGGAGAGTCAGTGCCTTTAACCTCCTGTTTGGCCCAGTTTGCAATTTCTGCAGAAAATGAACAGGAATAGGGAGGACCAATGAGAGACTAGCTGGAGGTGTCTGGACGGGCAAATTTAACTCTCATTTCCCACCAGGAAGAGTAATTAACCAAAGGCTCAGAGTGCCGTGCCGGACCCAGATTATGGACTGAAGCAATCCTGCGGTGTTGCGGCCAGCTCACAAGAAAGCGAGTTGAAGAAAGGAGCTCAGGGGCACTGTAATTCACAAACCTGCAGAGTTATAAATGACAGCTATCGTCCAAAAATATACTGAAGTAAGGCTGCCAAGAGGACTTGAAAGCGGGGCAGAATTGCAGGAAACCGATTTCAGGAGGTAGACTGGAATTGCATTTAAAGCATAGGAAAAGAGGCAGAACGTCAACAATGATGCACTTGGCCAAAAAGGGCGTATGAGTTTTTTCCGGAAAAAACGCATACGCCCTTTTTGGCCAACCAAGCAAGCTTGCAAAGGAAATCTGCACTACAATGAAGTCTCACTTCCCCCCGTCAAAAGGGCCATCTGAAAAAAGTGTAAAATCCAGAAAGGCAGGACAGGCCATGGAGAACTGGGAGTCTTGTTATGCTGATGGGCGGGATGTATATTGCCAACAGCCACTCTGGAGAAGTGTATGGTGTTTTCTGAAACATCTAAAAAACAAAGCAACAGAGCCTAGGGCACTTCCACTTATGGTCCTATAGCTTAGGGAAATTAAAATCAAAAAGACACAGCCACCCCAAAGTTTGGGACGGCTCTGTTTACAAGAACCTCGTTTACGGTGCAAGTTCAATATCGCAGAAAGTGAAAAATGGATAAAGAAGTTGTGGTACTTACGTAAAATGCAATATCACTCAGCAATGAAATCTATGTCATCAGGCCCGTAGCAGCATACTGAGTGGATTCAGGTATGACGATTCTAACTGAAATAAGTCACACAGAAAAAGAAACATCATAAGATATCACTAATACACGGAATGTAAACCTTGCTACACAGGAACTGGATTACAAAAGAGAACAGTGTCTCAAATTTAGAAAACCAACTTATGCTTGCTTAAGAGAAAAGGTGAGTTGGGGTGCTGCATAAAACCAGAGATTGAAATGAGCACAGATAAAGTTCCTTAAGCCAAATATGGAATAGACAAGAGCTACTCCTTGCTCAACGAAATGGACTCAACACCCCATATTAAACGCCTAAGAATGTACCTGACTAGTAAGTATCTTAAAACCTATGGATTGCTATGTCTCTGAAAGAGAATCAAGCGTGTGTACAGGGGCATAAACGCAGCAGTGATAGGATTGGAGAGGTTCGGTGAGCAAATGAAGACCCTTTGAAGTCATATTGCATAGTACCCATTCCACGGGTCTCAACTCTCCAGGTTTAAGGGATTCTTCGTTCAGCTAAATCAGGCATGTGGAACCCAGAGTATGATCAACTGTGTGATTGGGAGACGTGTTCCAATATGTCTCAGTTCTCGTCCCCTGGTACTCGGGTGCAACATTCCAGATGCTTTACTAACACTGTCCCGACTTGGAGAGTCAGTGCCTTTAACCTCCTGTTTGGCCCAGTTTGCAATTTCTGCGGAAGATGAACAGGAATAGGGAGAAACAATGAGGGACTAGCTGGAGGTGTCTAGACGGGCAAATTTAACTCTCATTTCCCACCAGGAAGAGGAATTAAGCAAAGGCTCAGCGTGCCGTGCCGGAACCAGATTAGGGCCTGAAGCAATCCTGCGGTGTTGCGACCAGCTCACAAGAAAGCGAGTTGAAGAAAGGAGCTCAGGGGCACTGTAATTCACAAACCTGCAGAGTTATAAATGACAGCTATCGTCCAAAAATATACTGAAGTAAGGCTGCCAAGAGGACTTGAAAGCGGGGCAGAATTGCAGGAAACCGATTTCAGGAGGTAGACTGGAATTGCACTTAAAGCATAGGAAAAGAGGCAGAACGTCGACAATGATGCACTTGGCCAAAAAGGGCGTATGCATTTTTTCCTGAATATATTCAGGAAAAAACACATACGCCCTTCTTGGCCAACCAAGCAAGCTTGCAAAGGAAATCTGCACTGAAATGAAGTCTCACTTCCCCCTGGTCAAAAGGGCCATCTGAAAAAAGTGTAAAATCCAGAAAGGCAGGACAGGCCATGGAGTACTGGGAGCCTTGTTATGCTGATGGGCGGGATGTAAATTGCCAACAGCCACTCGGGAGAAGTGTATGGTGTTTCCTGAAACATCTAAAAAACAAAGCAACAGAGCCTAGAGCACTTCCACTTATGGTCCTATAGCTTAGGGAAATTAAAATCAAAAAGACACAGCCACCCCAAAATTTGGGACGGCTCTGTTTACAAGAACCTCATTTACGGTACAAGTTCAATTTTGCAGAAAGTGAAAAATGGATAAAGAAGTTTTGGTACTTACGTACAATGCAATATCACTCAGCAATGAAATCTATGTCATCAGGCCCATGGCAGCATAATGAGTGGATTCAGGTATGATGATTCTAACTGAAATAATTCACACAGAAAAAGAAATATCATAAGATATCACTAATACACGGAATGTAAACTTGACTACACAGGAACTAGATTACAAAAGAGAACAGGGTCTCAAATTTAGAAAACCAACTTATGCTTGCTTAAGGGGAAATGTGAGTTGGGGTGCTGCGTAAAACCAGAGATTGAAATGAGCACAGATAAAATTCCTTAAGCCAAATATGTAATAGACAAGAGCTACTCCTTGCTCAACGAAATGGACTCAACACCCCATATTAAACGCCTAAGAATGTACCTGATTAGTAAGTATCTTAAAACCTATGGATTGCTATGCCTCCGAAAGAGAATCAAGCGTGTGTACAGGGGCATAAACGCAGCAGTGATAGGATTGGAGAGGTTCGGTGAGCAAACGAAGACCCTTTGAAGTCATATTGCATGGTACCCATTCCACGAGTCTCAACTCTCAAGGTTTAAGGGATTCTTCCTTCAGCTGAAACATGCATGTGGAACCCAGAGTATGATCAACCGTGTGATCGGGAGACGTGTTCAAATATGTCTCAGTTTTCGTCCCCTGGTACTCGGGTGCAACATTCCAGACGCTTTACTAACAATCTCCCGACTTGGAGAGTCAGTGCCTTTAACCTCCTGTTTGGCCCAGTTTGCAATTTCTGCGGAAGATGAACAGGAATAGGGAGGACCAATGAGAGACTAGCTGGAGGTGTCTGGACGGGCAAATTTAACTCTCATTTCCCACCAGGAAGAGGAATTAACCAAAGGCTCAGCGTGCCGTGCCAGAACCACATTAGGGCCTGAAGCAATCCTGCGGTGTTGCGGGCAGCTCACAAGAAAGCGAGTTGAAGAAAGGAGCTCAGGGGCACTGTAATTCACAAACCTGCAGAGTTATAAATGACAGCTATCGTCCAAAAATATAGTGAAGTAAGGCTGCCAAGAGGACTTGAAAGCGGGGCAGAATTGCAGGAAACCAATTTCCCGAGGTAGACTGGAATTGCATTTAAAGCATAGGAAAAGAGGAAGAACGTCCAAAATGATGCACTTGGCCAAAAATGTCGTATGCGTTTTTTCCTGAATATATTCAGGAAAAAACGCATACACCATTTTTGGCCAACCAAGCAAGCTTGCAAAAGAAATCTGCACTACAATGAAGTCTCACTTCCCCCGGTCAGAAGGGCCATCTGAAAAAAGTGTAAAATCCAGAAAGGCAGGACAGTCCATAGAGAACTGGGAGCCTTGTTATGCTGATGGGCAGGATGTAAATTGCCAACAGCCACTGGGGAGAAGTGTATGGTGTTTCCTGAAACATCTAAAAAACAAAGCAACGGAGCCTAGGGCACTTCCACTTATGGTCCTATAGCTTAGGGAAATTAAAATCAAAAAGACACAGCCACCCCAAAGTTTGGGACGGCTCTGTTTACAAGAACCTCGTTTATGGTACAAGTTCAATATCGCAGAAAGTGAAAAATGGATAAAGAAGTTGTGGTACTTACGTACAATGCAATATCACTCAGCAATGAAATCTATGTCATCAGGCCCGTAGGAGCATAGTGAGTGGATTCAGGTATGACGATTCTAACTGAAATAAGTCACACAGAAAAAGAAACATCATAAGATATCACTAATACATGGAATGTAAACTTGGCTACACAGAAACTGAACTACAAAACAGAACAGGGTCTCAAATGAAGAAAACCAACTTATGCTTGCTTAAGGGGAAAGGTGAGTTGGGGTGCTGCATAAAACCAGAGATTGAAATGAGCACAGATAAAGTTCCTTAAGCCAAATATGTAACAGAGAAGAGCTACTCCTTGCTCAACGAAATGGACTCAACACCCCATATTAAACGCCTAAGAATGTACCTGACTAGTAAGTATCTTAATCCCTATGGATTGCTATGTCTCCGAAAGAGAATCAAGCGTGTGTACAGTTGCATAAACGCAGCAGTGATAGGATTGGAGAGGTTCGGTGAGCAAATGAAGACCCTTTGAAGTCATATTGCATAGTACCCATTCCACGGGTCTCAACTCTCCAGGTTTAAGGGATTCTTCCTTCAGCTAAATCAGGCATGTGGAACCCAGAGTATGATCAACCGTGTGATCGGGAGACTTGTTCCAATATGTCTCAGTTCTCGTCCCCTGGTACTCGGGTGCAACATTCCAGACGCTTTACTAACACTCTCCCGACTTGGAGAGTCAGTGCCTTTAACCTCCTGTTTGGCCCAGTTTGCAATTTCTGCGGAAGATGAACAGGAATAGGGAGAACCAATGAGAGACTAGCTGGAGGTGTCTGGACGGGCAAATTTAACTCTCATTTCCCACCAGGAAGAGGAATTAACCAAAGGCTCAGCGTGCCGTGCCGGAACCAGATTAGGGCATGAAGCAATCCTGCGGTGTTGCGGCCAGCTCACAAGAAAGCGAGTTGAAGAAAGGAGCTCAAGGGCACTGTAATTCACAAACCTGCAGAGTTATAAATGACAGGTATCGTCCAAAAATATACTGAAGTAAGGCTGCCAAGAGGACTTGAAAGCGGGGCAGAATTGCAGGAAACCGATTTCAGGAGGTAGAGTGGAATTGCATTTAAAGCATAGGAAAAGAGGCAGAACATCGACAATTATGCACTTGGCCAAAAAGGGCGTATGCGTTTTTTCCTGAATATATTCAGGAAAAAACGCATACGCCCTTTTTGGCCAACCAAGCAAGCTTGAAAAGGAAATCTGCACTACAATGAAGTCTCACTTCCCCCCGGTAAAAAGGGCCATCTGAAAAAAGTGTAAAACCCAGAAAGGCAGGACAGGCCATGGAGAACTGGGAGCCTTGTTATGCTGATGGGCGGGATGTAAATTGCCAACAGCCGCTTGGGAGAAGCGTATGGTGTTTCCTGAAACATCTAAGAAAAAAGCAACAGAGCCTAGGGCACTTCCACTTATGGTCCTACAGCTTAGGGAAATTAAAATCAAAGACACAGCCACCCCAATGTTTGGGACGGCTCTGTTTACAAGAACCTCGTTTACGGGACAAGTTCAATATCGCAGAAAGTGAAAAATGGATAAAGAAGTTTTGGTACTTACGTACAATGCAATATCACTCAGCAATGAAATCTATGTCATCAGGCCTGTAGCAGCATAATGAGTGGATTCAGGTATGATGATTCTAACTGAAATAAGTCACAAGAAAAAGAAACATCATAAGATATCACTAATACATGGAATGTAAAGTTGGCTACACAGAAACTGAATTACAAAACAGAACAGGGTCTCAAATTTAGAAAACCATCTTATGCTTGATTAAGGGGAAAGGTGAGTTGGGGTGCTGCATAAAACCAGAGATTGAAATGAGCACAGATAAAGTTCCTTAAGCCAAATATGGAATAGACAAGAGCTACTCCTTGCTCAACGAAATGGACTCAACACTCCATATTAAACGCCTAAGAATGTACCTGACTAGTAAGTATATTAAAAGCTAGGGATTGCTATGTCTCCGAAAGAGAATCAAGCATGTGTACAGGGGCATAAACCCAGCAGTGATAGGATTGGACAGGTTCGGTGAGCAAATGAAGACCCTTTGAAGTCATATTGCATGGTACCCATTCCACGGGTCTCAACTCTCCAGGTTTAAGGGATTCTTCCTTCAGCTAAATCATGCATGTGGAACCCAGAGTATGATCAACAATGTGATCGGGAGACGTGTTCAAATATGTCTCAGTTCTCGTCCCCTGGTACTCGGGTGCAACCTTCCAGATGCTTTACTAACACTCTCCCGACTTGGAGAGTCAGTGCCTTTAACCTCCTGTTTGGCCCAGTTTGCAATTTCTGCGGAAGATGAACAGGAATAGGGAGGACCAATGAGAGACTAGCTGGAGGTGTCTGGACGGGCAAAGTTAACTCTCATTTCCCACCAGGAAGAGGAATTAACCAAAGGCTCAGCGTGCCGTGCCGGAACCACATTAGGGCCTGAAGCAATCCTGCAGTGTTGCGGCCAGCTCACACGAAAGCGAGTTGAAGAAAGGAGCTCAGGGGCACTGTAATTCACAAACCTGCAGAGTTATAAATGACAGCTATCGTCCAAAAATATACTGAAGTAAGGCTGCCAAGAGGACTTGAAAGTGGGGCAGAATTGCAGGAAACCGATTTCAAGAGGTAGACTGGAATTGCATTTAAAGCATAGGATAAGAGGCAGAATGTCGACAATGATGCACTTGGCCAAAAAGGGCGTATGCGTTTTTTCCTGAATATATTCAGGAAAAAACGCATACGATCTTTTTGGCCAACCAAGCAAGCTTGCAAAGGAAATCTGCACTACAATGAAGTCTCACTTCCCCCCGGTAAAAAGGGCCATCTGAAAAAAGTGTAAAATCCAGAAAGGCAGGACAGGCCATGGAGAACTGGGAGCCTTGTTATGCTGATGGGCGGGATGTAAATTGCTAACAGCCGCTTGGGAGAAGTGTATGGTGTTTCCTGAAACATCTAAGAAACAAAGCAACAGAGCCTAGGGCACTTCCACTTGTGGTCCTACAGCTTAGGGAAATTAAAATCAAAAAGACACAACCACCCCAATGTTTGGGACGGCTCTGTTTACAAGAACCTCGTTTACGGTACAAGTTCAATATCGCATGAAGCGAAAAATGGATAAAGAAGTTGTGGTACTTACGCACAATGCAATATCACTCAGCAATGAAATCTATGTCATCAGGCACATCGCAGCATAATGAGTGGTTTCAGGTATGATGATTCTAACTGAAATAAGTCACACAGAAAAAGAAACATCATAAGATATCACTAATACACGGAATGTAAACTTGGCTACACAGGAACTGGATTACAAAACAGAACAGGGTCTCAAATGTAGAAAACCAACTTATGCTTGTTTAAGGGGAAAGGTGAGTTGGGGTGCTGCATAAAACCAGAGATTGAAATGAGCACAGATAAAGTTCCTTAAGCCAAATATGTAATAGACAAGAGCTACTCCTTGCTCAACGAAATGGACTCAACACCCCATATTAAACGCCTAAGAATGTACCTGACTAGAAAGTATCTTAAAACCAATGGATTGCTATGCCTCTGAAAGAGAATCAAGCATGTGTACAGGGGCATAAACGCAGCAGTGATAGGATTGTAGAGGTTCGGTGAGCAAATGAAGACCCTTTGAAGTCATACTGCATGGTACCCATTCCACGGGTCTCAACTCTCCAGGTTTAAGCGATTCTTCCTTCAGCTAAAACATGCATGTGGAACCCAGAGTATGATCAACCGTGTGATCAAGAGACGTGTTCAAATATGTCTCAGTTTTCCTCCCCTGGTACTCGGGGGCAACATTCCAGATGCTTTACTAACACTCTCCCGACTTGGAGAGTCAGTGCCTTTAACCTCCTGTTTGGCCCAGTTTGCAATTTCTGCGGAAGATGAACAGGAATAGGGAGAACCAATGAGAGACTAGCTGGAGGTGTCTGGACGGGCAAATTTAACTCTCATTTCCCACCAGGAAGAAGAATTAACCAAAGGCTCAGCATGCAATCCCGGACCAGATTAGGGCCTGAAGCAATCCTGCAGTGTTGCGGCCAGCTCACAAGAAAGCGAGTTGAAGAAAGGAGCTCAGGGGCACTGTAATTCACAAACCTGCAGAGTTATAAATGACAGCTATCGTCCAAAAATCTACTGAAGTAAGGCTGCCAAGAGGACTTGAAAGCGGGGCAGAATTGCAGGAAACCGATTTCAGGAGGTAGCCTGGAATTGCATTTAAAGCATAGGAAAAGAGGCAGAACGTGCACAATGATGCACTTGGCCAAAAAGGGCGTATGCGTTTTTTCCTGAATATATTCAGAAAAAAACGCATACGCCCTTTTTGGCCAACCAAGCAAGCTTGCAAAGGAAATCTGCACTACAATGAAGTCTCACTTCCCCCGGGACAAAAGGGCCATCTGAAAAATGTGTAAAATCCAGAAAGGCAGGACAGGCCATGGAGAACTGGGAGCCTTGTTATGCTGTTGGGCGGGATGTAAATTGCCAACAGCCACTCGGGAGAAGTGTATGGTGTTTCCTGAAACATCTAATAAACAAAGCAACAGAGCCTAGGGCACTTCCACTTATGGTCCTATAGCTTAGGGAAATTAAAATCAAAAAGACACAGCCACCCCAATGTTTGGGACGGCTCTGTTTACAAGAACCTCGTTTACGGTACAAGTTCAGTATCACAGAAATTGAAAAATGGATAAAGAAGTTGTGGTACTTACGTAGAATGCAATATCACTCAGCAATGAAATCTATGTCATCAGGCCCGTAGCAGCATAATGAGTGGATTCAGGTATGATGATTCTAACTGAAATAAGTCACACAGAAAAAGAAACATCATAAGATATCACTAATACACGGAATGTAAACTTGGCTACACAGGAACTGGATTACAAAACAGAACAGGGTCTCAAATTTAGAAAACCAACTTATGGTTGCTTAAGGGGAATGTTGAGTTGAGGTGCTGCTTAAAACCAGAGATTGAAATGAACACAGATAAAGTTCCTTAAGCCAAATATGTAATAGACAAGAGCTACTCCTTGCTCAACGAAATGGACTCAACACCTCATATTAAACGTCTAAGAATGTACCTGACTAGTAAGTATCTTAAAAGCTATGGATTGCTATGTCTCCGAAAGAGAATCAAGCGTGTGTACAGGGGCACAAACCCAGCAGTGATAGGATTGAAGAGGTTCGGTGAGCAAATGAAGACCCTTTGATGTCATATTGCATGGTACCATTCCAAGGGTCTCAACTCTCCAGGTTTAAGGGATTCTTCCTTCAGCTAAATCATGCATGTGGATACCCAGAGTATGATCAACCGTGTGATCGGGAGATGTGTTCTAATATGTCGCAGTTTTCATCACCTGGTACTCGGGTGCAATATTCCAGATGCTTTACTAACACTCTCCTGACTTGGAGAGTCAGTGCCTTTAACCGCCTGTTTAGCCCTATTTGCAATTTCTGCGGAAGATGAACAGGAATAGGGAGAACCAATGAGAGACTAGCTGGAGGTGTCTGAACGGGCAAATTTAACTGTCATTTCCGACCAGGAAGAGGAATTAACCAAAGGCTCAGTGTGCCGTGCCAGAACCAGATTAGGGCCTGAAGCAATCCTGCGGTGTTGCGGCCAGCTCACAAGAAAGCGAGTTGAAGAAAGGAGCTCAGGGGCAGTGTAATTCACAAACATGCAGAGTTATAAATGACAGCTATCGTCCAAAAATATACTGAAGTAAGGCTGCCAAGAGGACTTGAAAGCGGGGCAGAATTGCAGGAAACCGATTTCAGGAGGTAGACTGGATTTGCATTTAAAGCGTAGGAAAAGAGGCAGAACGTCGACAATGATGCACTTGGCCAAAAAGGACGTATCCTTTTTTTCCTGAATATATTCAGGAAAAAAAGCATACGCCCTTTTTGGCCAAACAAGCAAGCTTGCAAAGGAAATCTGCACTACAATGAAGTCTCACTTCCCCCCCCCCGTCAAAAGGGCCATCTGAAAAAAGTGTAAAATCCAGAAAGGCAGGACAGGCCATGGAGAACTGGGAGCCTTGTTATGCTGATGGGCGGGATGTAAATTGCCAACAGCCACTCGGGAGAAGTGTATGGTGTTTCCTGGAACATCTAAAACCAAGCAACAGAGCCTAGGGCACTTCCAGTTATGGTCCTGTAGCTTAGGGAAATTAAAATCAAAAAGACACAGCCACCCCAATGTTTGGGATGGCTCTGTTTACAAGAACCTCGTTTACGGTACAAGTTCAATATCACAGAAAGTGAAAAATGGATAAAGAAGTTGTGGTACTTATGTACAATGCAATATCACTCAGCAATGAAATCTATGTCATCAGGCCCGTAGCAGCATAGAGTGGATTCAGGTATGATGATTCTAACTGAAATAAGTCACACAGAAAAAGAAACATCATAAGATATCACTAATACACGGAATGTAAACTTGGCTACACAAGAACAGAATTACAAAACAGAACAGGGTCTCAAATTTAGAAAAACAACTTATGCTTGCTTAAGGGGAAAGGTGAGTTGGGGTTTTGCCTAAAACCAGAGATTGAAATGACCACAGATAAAGTTCCTTAAGCCAAATATGTAATAGACAAGAGCTACTCCTTGCTCAACGAAATGGACTCAACACCCCATATTAGACGCCTAAGTATGTACCTGACTAGTAAGTATCTTAAAAGCTATGGATTACTATGTCTCCGAAAGAGAATCAAGCATGTGTACAGGGGCATAAACGCAGCAGTGATAGGATTGGAGAGGTTTGGTGAGCAAATGAAGACCCTTTGAAATCATATTGCATGGTACCCATTCCACGGGTCTCAACTCTCCAGGTTTAAGGGATTCTTCCTTCAGCTAAAACATGCATGTGGAACCCAGAGTATGATCAACCGTGTGATCGGGAGACGTGTTCCAATATGTCTCAGTTCTCGTCCCCTGGTACTCGGGTGCAACATTCCAGATGCTTTACTAACACTCTCCCGACATGGAGAGTCAGTGCCTTTAAACTCCTGTTTGGCCCAGTTTGCAAATTCCGCGGAAGATGAACAGGAATAGGGAGAACCAATGAGAGACTAGCTGGAGGTGTCTGGACGGGCAAATTTATCTCTCATTTCCCACCAGGGAGAGGAATTAACCAAAGGCTCAGCGTGCCGTGCCGGAACCAGATTAGGGCCTGAAGCAATCCTGCGGTGTTGCGGCCAGCTCACAAGAAAGCGAGTTGAAGAAAGGAGCTCAGGGGCACTGTAATTCACAAACCTGCATAGTTATAAATGACAGCTATCGTCCAAAAATATACTGAAGTAAGGCTGCCAAGAGGACTTGAAAGCGGGGCAGAATTGCAGGAAACCGATTTCAGGAGGTAGACTGGATTTGCATTTAAAGCGTAGGAAAAGAGGCAGAACGTCGACAATGATGCACTTGGCCAAAAAGGGCGTATGCCTTTTTTCCTGAATATATTCAGGAAAAAAAGCATACGCCCTTTTTGGCCAACCAAGCAAGCTTGCAAAGGAAATCTGCACTACAATGAAGTCTCACTTCCCCCCAGTCAAAAGGGCCATCAGAAAAAAGTGTAAAATCCAGAAAGGCAGGAAAGGCCATGGAGAACTGGGAGCCTTGTTATGCTGATGGACAGGATGTAAATTGCCAACAGCCACTCGGGAGAAGTGTATGGTGTTTCCTGGAACATCTAAAACAAAGCAACAGAGCCTAGGGCACTTCCACTTAAGGTTCTATAGCTTAGGGAAATTAAAATCAAAAAGACACAGCCACCCCAAAGTTTGGGATGGCTCTGTTTACAAGAACCTCGTTTACGGTACAAGTTCTATATCGCAGAAAGTGAAAAATGGATAAAGAAGTTGTGGTACTTACGTACAATGCAATATCACTCAGCAATGAAATCTATGTCATCAGGCCAATAGCAGCATAATGAGTGGATTCAGCTATGATGATCCTAACTGAAACAAGTCACACAGAAAAAGAAACATCATAAGATATCACTAATACACGGAATGTAAACATGGCTACACAGGAACTGGATTACAAAACAGAAGAGGGTCTCAAATTTAGAAAACCAACTTATGCTTGCTTAAGGGGAAACGTGAGTTAGGGTGCTGCATAAAACCAGAGATTGAAATGAGCACAGATAAAGTTCCTTAAGCCAAATATGTAATAGAAAAGAGCTACTCCAAGCTCAACGAAATGGACTCAACACCCCATATTAAACGCCTAAGAATTTACCTGACTAGTGAGTATCTTAAAACCTATGGATTGCTATGTCTCCGAAAGAGAATCAAGCGTGTTTACAGGGCCATAACCGCAGCAGTGATAGGATTGGAGAGGTTCGGTGAGCAAATGAAGACCCTTTGAAATAATATTGCATGGTACCCATTCCACAGGTCTCAACTCTCCAGGTTTAAGGGATTCTTCCTTCAGCTAAAACATGCATGTGGAACCCAGAGTATGATAAACCGTGTGATTGGGAGACGTGTTCAAATATGTCTCAGTTCTCGGCCCCTGGTACTCGGGTGCAACATTCCAGATGCTTTACTAACACTCTCCCGACTTGGAGAGTCAGTGCTTTTAACCTCCTGTTTGGCCCAGTTTGCAATTTCTGCAAAAGATGAACAGGAATAGGGAGAACCAATGAGAGACTAGCTGGAAGTGTCTGGAAGGGCAAATTAAACTCTCATTTCCCACCAGGAAGAGGAATTTACCAAAGGCTCAGCGTGTCATTCCGGAACCAGATTAGGGCCTGAAGCAATCCTGCGGTGTTGCGGCCAGCTCACAAGAAAGCGAGTTGAAGAAAGGAGCTCAGGGGCACTGTAATTCACAAACCTGCAAGTTATAAATGACAGCTATCGTCCAAAAATATACTGAAGTAGGGCTGCCAAGAGGACTTGAAAGCGGGGCAGAATTGCAGGAAACCGATTTCAGGAGGTAGACTGGATTTGCATTTAAAGCACAGGAAAAGAGGCAGAACGTCGACAATGATGCACTTGGCCGAAAAGGGCGTATGTTTTTTTCCTGAATATATTCAGGAAAAAAAGCATACGCCCCTTTTGGCCAACCAAGCAAGCTTGCAAAGGAAATCTGCACTACAATGAAGTCTCACTTCCCCCCAGTCAAAAGGGCCATCTGAAAAATGTGTAAAATCCAGAAAGGCAGGACAGGCCATGGAGAACTGGGAGCCTTGTTATGCTGATGGGCGGGATGTAAATTGCCAACAGCCACTTGGGAGAAGTGTATGGTGTTTCCTGGAACATCTAAAACAAAGCAACAGAGCCTAGGGCACTTCCAGTTATCGTCCTGTAGCTTAGGGAAATTAAAATCAAAAAGACACAGCCACCCCAATGTTTGGGACGGCTCTGTTTACAAGAACCTCGTTTACGGTACAAGTTCAATATCACAGAAAGTGAAAAATGGATAAAGAAGTTGTGGTACTTACGTACAATGCAATATCACTCAACAATGAAATCTATGTCATCAGGCCCGTAGCAGCATAGAGTGGATTCAGGTATGATGATTCTAACTGAAATAAGTCACACAGAATAAGAAACATCATAAGATATCACTAATACACGGAATGTAAACTTGGCTACACAGGAACTGGATTACAAAACAAAACAGAGTCTCAAATTTAGAAAACCAACTTATGCTTGCTTAAGGGGAAAGGTGAGTTGGGGTGCTGCATAAAACCAGAGATTGAAATGAGCACAGATAAAGTTCCTTAAGCCAAATATGGAATAGACAAGAGCTACTCCTTGCTCAACAAAATGGACTCAACACCCTATATTAAACGCCTAAGAATGTACCTGACTAGTAAGTATCTTAAAACCTATGGATTGCTATGTCTCCAAAAGAGAATCAAGCGTGTGTACAGGGGCATAAACACAGCAGTGATAGGATTGGAGAGGTTCGGTGAGCAAATGAAGACCCTTTGAAGTCATATTGCATGGTACCCATTCCACGGGTCTCAACTCTCCAGGTTTAAGGGATTCTTCCTTCAGCTAAAACATGCATGTGGAACCCAGAGTATGATCAACCGTGTGATCGGGAGACGT
The DNA here is from genome assembly GCF_937001465.1 of Orcinus orca. Lineage (NCBI taxonomy): Eukaryota > Metazoa > Chordata > Mammalia > Artiodactyla > Delphinidae > Orcinus > Orcinus orca. The sequence continues at coordinate 273,399 of NW_026043893.1, forward strand.
GTTCAAATATGTCTCAGTTCTCATCCCGTGGTACTCGGGTGCAACATTCCAGATGCTTTACTAACACTCTCCCAACTTGGAGACTCAGTGCCTTTAACCTCTTGATTGGCCCAGTTTGCAATTTCTGTGGAAGATGAACAAGAACAGGGAGAACCAGTTAGAGACTAGCTGGAGGTCTCTGGACGGGCAAATTTAACTCTCAGTTCCCACCAGGAAGAGGAATTAACCAAAGGCTCAGCGTGCCATGCCGGAACCAGATTAGGGCCTGAAATAATCCTGCGGTGTTGCGGCCAGCTCACAAGAAAGCGAGTTGAAGAAAGGAGCTCAGGGGCACTGTAATTCACAAACCTGCAGAGTTATAAATGACACCTATCATCCAAAAATATACTGAAGTAAGGCTGCCAAGAGGACTGGAAAGCGGGGCAGAATTGCAGGAAACCGATTTCAGGAGTTAGACTGGAATTGCATTTAAAGCATAGGAAAAGAGGCAGAACGTGCACAATGATGCACTTGGCCAAAAAGGGCGTATGCGTTTTTTCCTGAATATATTCAGGAAAAAACGCATACGCCCTTTTTGGCCAACCAAGCAAGCTTGCAAAGAAATCTGCACTACAATGAAGTCTCACTTCCCCCCGGTCAAAAGGGCCATCTGAAAAAAGTGTAAAATCCAGAAAGGCAGGACAGGCCATGGAGAACTGGGAGCTTTGTTATGCTGATGGGCGGGATGTAAATTGGCAACAGCCACTCGGGAGAAGTGTATGGTGTTTCCTGAAACGTCTAAAAAACAAAGCCACAGAGCCTAGAGCACTTCCACTTATGGTCCTGTAGCTTAGGGAAATTAAAATCAAAAAGACACAGCCACCCCAAAGTTTGGGACAGCTCTGTTTACAAGAACCTCGTTTACGGTACAAGTTCAATATCGCAGAAAGCGAAAAATGGATAAAGAAGTTGTGGTACTTACGTACAATGCAATATCACTCAGCAATGACATCTATGTCATCAGGCACGTAGCAGCATAATGAGTGGATTCAGCTATGATGATTCTAACTGAAATAAGTCACACAGAAAAAGAAACATCATAAGATATCACTAATACACGGAATGTAAACTTGGCTACACAGGAACTGAATTACAAAACAGAACAGGGTCTCAAATTTAGAAAACCAACTTATGCTTGCTTAAGGGGAAAGGTGAGATGGGGTGCTGCATAACACCAGAGATTGAAATGAGCACAGATAAAGTTCCTTAAGCCAAATATGTAATAGACAAGACCTACTCCTTGTTCAACGAAATGGACTCAACACCCCATATTAAACGCCTAAGAATGTACCTGACTAGTAAGTATCTTAAAACCTATGGATTGCTATGTCTGCGAAAGAGAATCAAGCATGTGTACAGGGGCATAAACGCAGCAGTGATAGGATTGGAGAGGTTCGGTGAGCAAACGAAGACCCTTTGAAGTCATATTGCATGGTACCCATTCCACGGGTCTCAACTCTCCAGGTTTAAGGGATTCTTCCTTCAGCTAAAACATGCATGTGGAACCCAGAGTATGATCAACCGTGTGATCGGGAGATGTGTTCCAATATGTCTCAGTTCTCGTCACCTGGTACTCGGGTGCAACATTCCAGACGCTTTACTAACACTCTCCCGACTTGGAGAGTCAGTGCCTTTAACCTCCTGTTTGGCCCAGTTTGCAAATTCCGCGGAAGATGAACAGGAATAGGGAGAACCAATGAGAGACTAGCTGGAGGTGTCTGGACGGGCAAATTTATATCTCATTTCCCACCAGGGAGAGGAATTAACCAAAGGCTCAGCGTGCAGTGCCGGAACCAGATTAGGGCCTGAAGCAATCCTGCGGTGTTGCGGCCAGCTCAAAAGAAAGCGAGTTGAAGAAAGGAGCTCAGGGGCACTGTAATTCACAAACCTGCAGAGTTATAAATGACAGCTATCGTCCAAAAATATACTGAAGTAAGGCTGCCAAGAGGACTTGAAAGCGGGACAGAATTGCAGGAAACCGATTTCAGGAGGTAGACTGGATTTGCATTTAAAGCGTAGGAAAAGAGGCAGAACGTCGACAATGATGCACTTGGCCAATAAGGACGTATGCATTTTTTCCTGAATATATTCAGGAAAAAAAGCATACGCCCTTTTTGGCCAACCAAGCAAGCTTGCAAAGGAAATCTGCACTACAATGAAGTCTCACTTCCCCCCAGTCAAAAGGGCCATCTGAAAAAAGTGTAAAATCCAGAAAGGCAGGACAGGCCATGGAGAACTGGGAGCCTTGTTATGCTGATGGGCGGGATGTAAATTGCCAACAGCCACTCGGGAGAAGTGTATGGTGTTTCCTGGAACATCTAAAACAAAGCAACAGAGCCTAGGGCACTTCCAGTTATGGTCCTCTAGCATAGGGAAATTAAAATCAAAAAGACACAGCCACCCCAATGTTTGGGACGGCTCTGTTTACAAGAACCTCGTTTACGGTACAAGTTCAATATCACAGAAAGTGAAAAATGGATAAAGAAGTTGTGGTACTTACGTACAATGCAATATCACTCAACAATGAAATCTAGGTCATCAGGCCCGTAGCAGCATAGAGTGGATTCAGGTATGATGATTCTAACTGAAATAAGTCACACAGAATAAGAAACATCATAAGATATCACTAATACACGGAATGTAACCTTGGCTACACAGGAACTGGTTTACAAAACAGAACAGAATCTCAAATTTAGAAAACCAACTTATGCTTGTTTAAGGGGAAAGGTGAGTTGGGGTGCTGCATAAAACCAGAGATTGAAATGAGCACAGATAAAGTTCCTTAAGCCAAATATGTAATAGACAAGAGCTACTCCTTGCTCAACGAAATGGACTCAAAACCCCATATTAAACGCCTAATAATGTACCTGAGTAGCAAGTATCTTAAAACCTACGGATTGCTATGTTTCTGAAAGTGAATCAATCGTGAGTACAGGGGCATAAACGCAGCAGTGATAGGATTGGAGAGGTTCGGTGAGCAAATGAAGACCCTTTCAAGTCGTATTTTATGGTACCCATTACACGGGTCTCAACTCTCCAGGTTTAAGGGATTCTTCCTTCAGCTAAAACATGCATGTGGAACCCAGAGTATGATCAACCGTGTGATCGGGAGACGTGTTCCAATATGTCTCAGTTCTCGTCCCCTGGTACTCGGGTGCAACATTCCAGATGCTTTACTAACACTCTGCCGACTTGGAGAGTCAGTGCCTTTAACCTCCTGTTTGGCCCAGTTTGCAAATTCCGCGGAAGATGAACAGGAATAGGGAGAACCAATGAGAGACTAGCTGGAGGTGTCTGGACGGGCAAATTTAACTCTCATTTCCCACCAGGAAGAGGAATTAACCAAATGCTCAGCGTGCCTTGCCGGAACCAGTTTAGGGCCTGAAGCTATCCTGCGGTGTTGCGGCCAGCTCACAAGAAAGCGAGTTGAAGAAAGGAGCTCAGGGGCACTGTAATTCACAAACCTGCAGAGTTATAAATGACAGCTATCGTCCAAAAATATACTGAAGTAAGGCTGCCAAGAGGACTTGAAAGCGGAGCAGAATTGCAGGAAACCGATTTCAGGAGGTAGACTGGAATTGCATTTAAAACATAGGAAAAGAGGCAGAAAGTCGACAATGATGCACTTGGCCAAAAAGGGCGTATGCGTTTTTTCCTGAATATATTCAGGAAAAAAGCGCATACGCCCTTTTTGGCCAACCAAGCAAGTTTGCAAGGGAAATCTGCACTACAATGAAGTCTCACTTCCCCCGGGTCAAAAGGGCCATCTGAAAAAAGTGTAAAATCCAGAAAGGCAGGACAGGCCATGGAGAACTGGGAGCCTTGTTATGCTGATGGGCGGGATGTAAATTGCCAACAGCCACTCGGGAGAAGTGTATGGTGTTTCCTGAAACATCTAAAAAACAAAGCAACAGAGCCTAGGGCACTTCCACTTATGGTCCTATAGCTTAGGGAAATTAAAATCAAAAAGACACAGCCACCCCAAAGTTTGGGATGGCTCTGTTTACAAGAACCTCGTTTACGGTACATAATCAATATCGCAGAAAGTGAAAAATGGATAAAGAATTTGTGGTACTTACGTACAATGCAATATCACTCAGCAATGAAATCTATGTCATCAGGCCCGTAGCAGCATAATGAGTGGATTCAGGTATGATGATTCTAACTGAAATAAGTCACACAGAAAAAGAAACATCGTAAGATATCACTAATACACGGAATGTAAACTTGGCTACACAGGAACTGAATTACAAAACAGAACAGGGTCTCAAATTTAGAAAACCAACTTATGCTTGCTTAAGGGGAAAGGTGAGTTGGGGTGCTGCATAAAACCAGAGATTGAAATGAGCACAGATAAAGTTCCTTAAGCCAAATATGTAATAGAGAAGAGCTACTCGTTGCTCAACGAAATGGACTCAACACCCCATATTAAACGCCTAAGAATGTACCTGACTAGTAAGTATCTTAAAACCTATGGATTGCTATGTCTCCGAAAGAGAATCAAGCATGTGTACAGGGGCATAAATGCAGCAGTGATAGTATTGGAGAGGTTCTGTGAGCAAATGAACACGCTTTGAAATCATATTGCATTGTACCCATTCCACGTGTCTCAACTCTCAAGGTTTAAGGGATTCTTCCTTCAGCTAAAACATGCATGTGGAACACAGAGTATGATCAACCGTGTGATCGGGAGAGGTGTTCAAATATGTCTCAGTTCTCGTTGCCTGGTACTCGGGTGCAACATTCCAGACGCTTTACTAACACTCTCCCGACTTGGAGAGTCAGTGCCTTTAACCTCCTGTTTGGCCCAGTTTGCAATTTCTGCGGAAGATGAACAGGAATAGGGAGAACCAATGAGAGACTAGCTGGAGGTGTCTGGACGGGCAAATTTAACTCTCAATTCCCACCAGGAAGAGGAATTAACCAAAGGCTCAGCGTGCCGTGCCGGAATCAGATTAGGGCCTGAAGCAATCCTGCGGTGTTGCGGCCAGCTCACAAGAAAGCGAGTTGAAGAAAGGAGCTCAGGGGCACAGTAATTCACAAACCTGCAGAGTTATAAATGACAGCTATCGTCCAAAAATATACTGAAGTTAGGATGCCAAGAGGACTTGAAATCGGGGGAGAATTGCAGGAAAGCGATTTCAGGAGGTAGACAGGAATTGCATTTAAAGCATAGGAAAAGAGGCAGAACGTCCACAATGATGCACTTGGCCAAAAAGGGCTTATGCGTTTTTTCCTGAATATATTCAGGAAAAAACGCATACGCCCTTTTTGGCCAACCAAGCAAGCTTGCAAAGGAAATCTGCACTACAATGAAGTCTCACTTCCCCCCGGTCAAAAAGGCCATCTGAAAAACGTGTAAAATCCAGAAAGGCAGGACAGGCCATGGAGAACTGGGAGCCTTGTTATGCTGATGGGCGGGATATAAATTGCCAACAGCCACTCGGGAGAAGTGTATGGTTTTTCCTGAAACATCTAAAAAACCAAGCAACAGAGCCTAGGGCACTTCCACTTATGGTCCTATAGCTTAGGGAAATTAAAATCAAAAATACACAGCCACCCCAAAGTTTGGGACAGCTCTGTTTACAAGAACCTCCTTTACGGTACTAGTTCAATATCGCAGAAAGTGAAAAATGGATAAAGGAGTTGTGGTACTTATATACAATGCACTATCACTCAGCAATGAAATCTATGTCATCACGCCCGTAGCAGCATAATGAGTGGATTCAGGTATGATGATTCTAACTGAAATAAGTCACACAGAAAAAGAAACATCATAAGATATCACTAATACACAGAATGTAAACTTGGCTACACAGGAACTGAATTACAAAATAGAACAGGGTCTCAAATTTAGAAAACCAACTTATGCTTGCTTAAGGGGAAAGGTGAGTTGGGGTGCTGCATAAAACCAGAGATTGAATTGAGCACAGATAAATTTCTTTAAGCCAAATATGTAATAGACAAGAGCTACTCCTTGCTCAATGAAATGGACTCACAACCCCATATTAAACGCCTAAGAATGTAGCTGACTAGTAAGTATCTTAAAACATATGGATTGCTGTGTCTCCGAAAGAGAATCAAGCGTGTGTACAGGGGCATAAATGCAGAAATGAGAGGACTGGAGAGGTTCGGTGAGCAAATGAAGACCCTTTGAATTCATATTGCATGGTACCCATTCCACGGGTCTCAACTCTCCAAGTTTAAGGGATTCTTCCTTCAGCTAAATCATGCATGTGGAACCCAGAGTATGATCAACCGTGTGATCGGGAGACATGTTCCAATATGTCTCAGTTCTCGTCCCCTGGTACTCGGGTGCATCATTCCAGACGCTTTACTAACACTCTCCTAACTTGGAGAGTCAGTGCCTTTAACCTCCTGTTTGGCCCAGTTTGCAAATTCCGCGGAAGGTGAACAGGAATAGGGAGAACCAATGAGAGACTACCTGGAGGTGTCTGGACGGGCAAATTTAACTCTCATTTCCCACCAGGAAGAGGAATTAACCAAAGGCTCAGTGTGCTGTGCCGGAACCAGATTAGGGCCTGAAGCAATCCTGCGGTGTTGCGGCCAGCTCACAAGAAAGCGAGTTGAAGAAAGGAGCCCAGGGGCACTGTAATTCACAAAGCTGCAGAGTTATAAATGACAGCTATCATCCAAAAATATACTGAAGTAAGGCTGCCAAGAGGACTTGAAAGCCGGGCAGAATTGCAGGAAACCGATTTCAGGAGGTAGACTGGAATTGCATTTAAAGCATAGGAAAAGAGGCAGAACGTCCACAATGATGCACTTGGCCAAAAAGGGCGTATGCGTTTTTCCCTGAATATATTCAGGGAAAAACGCATACGCCCTTTTTGGCCAACCAAGCAAGCTTGCAAAGGATATCTGCACTACAATGAAGTCTCACTTGCCCTCGGTCAAAAGGGCCATCTGAAAAAAGTGTAAAATCCAGAAAGGCAGGACAGGCCATGGAGAACTGGGAGCCTTGTTAGGCTGATGGGCGGGATGTAAATTCCCAACAGCCACTTGGGAGAAGTGTATGGTGTTTCCTGAAACATCTAAAAATCAAAGCAACAGAGCCTAGGGCACTTCCACTTATGGTCCTATAGCTTAGGGAAATTAAAATCAAAAAGACACAGCCACCCCAAAGTTTGGGACGGCTCTGTTTACAAGAACCTCGTTTACGGTACAACTTCAATATCGCGTAAAGCGAAAAATGGATAAAGAAGTTGTGGTACTTACGTACAATGCAATATCACTCAGCAATGAAATCTATGTCATCAGGCCCGTAGCAGCATAATGAGTGGATTCAGGTATGATGATTCTAACTGAAATAAGTCACACAGAAAAAGAAACATCATAAGATATCACTAATACACGGAATGTAAACTTGGCTACACAGGAACTAGATTACAAAACACAAGAGGGTCTCAAATTTAGAAAACCAACTTATGCTTGCTTAAGGGGAAAGGTGAGTTGGGGTGTTGCATAAAACCAGAGATTGAAATGAGCACAGATAAAGTTCCTTAAGCCAAATATGTAATACACAAGAGCTCCTCCTTGCTCAACGAAATGGACTCAAAACCCCATATTAAACGCCTAAGAATGTACCTGACTAGTAAGTATCTTAAAACCTATGGATTGCTATGTCTCCGAAAGAGAATCAAGCGTGTGTACAGGGGCATAAATGCAGCAGTGATAGGATTGGAGAGGTTCAGTGAGCAAATGAAGACCCTTTGAAGTCATATTGCATGGTACCTATTCCACGGGTCTCAAATCTCCAGGTTTAAGGGATTCTTCCTTCAGCTAAAGCATGCATGTGGAACACAGAGTATGATCAACCATGTGATCGGGAGACGTGTTCCAATATGTCTCAGTTCTCGTCCCCTGGTACTCGGGTGCAACATTCCAGACGCTTTACTAACACTCCCCCGACTTGGAGAGTCAGTGCCTTTAACCTCCTGTTTGGCCCAGTTTGCAATTTCTGCGGAAGATGAACAGGAATAGGGAGAACCAATGAGAGACTAGCTGGAGGTGTCTGGACGGGCAAATTTAACTCTCATTTCCCACCAGGAAGAGAAATGAACCAAAGGCTCAGCGTGCTGTGCCGGAACAAGATTAGGGCCTCAAGCAATCCTGCGGTGTTGTGGCCAGCTCACAAGAAAGCGAGTTGAAGAAAGGAGCTCAGGGGCACTGTAATTCACAAACCTGCAGAGTTATAAATGACAGCTATCGTCCAAAAATATACTAAAGTAAGGCTGCCAAGAGGACTTGAAAGTGGGGCAGAATTGCAGGAGACCGATTTCAGGAGGTGGACTGGAATTGCCTTTAAAGCATAGGAAAAGAGGCAGAACGTCGACAATGATGCACTTGGCCAAAAAGGGCGTATGCGTATTTTCCTGAATATATTCAGGAAAAAACGCATACGCCCTTTTTGGCCAACCAAGCAAGCTTGCAAAGGAAATCTGCACTACAATGAAGTCTCACTTCCCCCCGGTCAAAAGGGCCATCTGAAAAAAGTGTAAAATCCAGAAAGGCAGGACAGGCCATGGAGAACTGGGACCCTTGTTATGCTGATGGGCGGGATGTAAATTGCCAAAAGCCACTTCAGAGAAGTGTATGGTGTTTCCTGAAACATCTAAGAAACAAAGCAACAGAGCCTAGGGAATTTCAACTTATGGTCCTATAGCTTAGGGAAATTAAAATCAAAAAGACACAGCCACCCCAAAGTTTGGGACGGCTCTGTTGACAAGAACCTCGTTTACGGGACAAGTTCAATATCGCAGAAAGTGAAAAATGGATAAAGAAGTTTTGGTACTTACGTACAATGCAATATCACTCAGCAATGAAATCTATGTCATCAGGCCCGTAGCAGCATAATGAGTGGATTCAGGTATGATGATTCTAACTGAAATAAGTCACAAAGAAAAAGAAACATCATAAGATATCACTAATACACAGAATGTAAACTTGGCTACACAGGAACTGAATTACAAAATAGAACAGGGTCTCAAATTTAGAAAACCAACTTATGCTTGCTTAAGGGGAAAGGTGAGTTGGGGTGCTGCATAAAACCAGAGATTGAAATGAGCACAGATAAAGTTCCTTAAGCCAAATATGGAATAGACAAGAGCTACTCCTTGCTCAACGAAATGGACTCAAAACCCCATATTAAACGCCTATGAATGTAACTGACTAGTAAGTATCTTAAAAGCTATGGATTACTATGTCTCCGAAAGAGAATCAAGCGTGTGTACAGGGGCATAAACGCAGCAGTGATAGGATTGGAGAGGTTCGGTGAGCAAATGAAGACCCTTTGAAGTCATATTGCATGGTACCCATTCCACGGGTCTCAACTCTCCAGGTTTAAGGGATTCTTCCTTCAGCTAAAACATGCATGTGGAACCCAGAGTATGATCAGCCGTGTGATTGGGAGACGTGTTCCAATATGTCTCAGTTCTCGTCCCCTGGTACTCGGGTGCAACATTCCAGACACTTTACTAACACTCTCCCGACTTGGAGAGTCAGTGCCTTTAACCTCCTGTTTGGCCCAGTTTGCAATTTCTGCGGAAGATAAACAGGAATAGGGAGAACCAATGAGAGACTAGCTGGAGGTGTCTGGACGGGCAAATTTAACTCTCATTTCCCACCAGGAAGAGGAATTAACCAAAGGCTCAGCGTGCCGTGCCGGAACCAGATTAGGACCTGAAGCAATCCTGCGGTGTTGTGGCCAGCTCACAAGAAAGCGAATTGAAGAAAGGAGCTCAGGGGCACTGTAATTCACAAACCTGCAGAGTTATAAATGACAGCTATCGTCCAAAAATATACTAAAGTAAGGCTGCCAAGAGGACTTGAAAGCGGGGCAGAATTGCAGGAGACCGATTTCAGGAGGTAGACTGGAATTGCCTTTAAAGCATAGGAAAAGAGGCAGAACGTCGACAATGATGCACTTGGCCAAAAAGGGCGTATGCGTTTTTTACTGAATATATTCACGAAAAAACGCATACGCACTTTTTGGCCAACCAAGCAAGCTTGCAAAGGAAATCTGCACTACAATGAAGTCTCACTTCCCCCCGGTCAAAAGGGCCATCTGAAAAAAGTGTAAAATCCAGAAAGGCAGGACAGGCCATGGAGAACTGGGAGCCTTGTTATGCTGATGGGCGGGATGTAAATTGCCAAAAGCCACTTCAGAGAAGTGTATGGTGTTTCCTGAAACATCTAAGAAACAAAGCAACAGAGCCTAGGGAATTTCCACTTATGGTCCTATAGCTTAGGGAAATTAAAATCAAAAAGACACAGCCACCCCAAAGTTTGGGACGGCTCTGTTGACAAGAACCTCGTTTACGGGACAAGTTCAATATCGCAGAAAGTGAAAAATGGATAAAGAAGTTTTGGTACTTACGTACAATGCAATATCACTCAGCAATGAAATCTATGTCATCAGGCCCGTAGCAGCATAATGAGTGGATTCAGGTATGATGATTCTAACTGAAATAAGTCACACAGAAAAAGAAACATCATAAGATATCATTAATACACGGAATGGAAACTTGGCTACACAGGAACTGGATTACAAAACAGAACAGGGTCTCTAATTTAGAAAACGAACTTATGCTTGCTTAAGGGGAAAGGTGAGTTGGGGTGCTGCATAAAACCAGAGATTGAAATGAGCACAGATAAAGTTCCTTAAGCCAAATATGGAATAGACAAGAGCTACTCCTTGCTCAACGAAATGGACACAAAACCCCATATTAAACGCCTATGAATGTAACTGACTAGTAAGTATCTTAAAAGCTATGGATTACTATGTCTCTGAAAGAGAATCAAGCGTGTGTACAGGGGCATAAACGCAGCAGTGATAGGATTGCAGAGGTTCGGTGAGTAAATGAAGACCCTTTGAAGTCACATTGCATGGTACCCATTCCACGGGTCTCAAATCTCCAGGTTTAAGGGATTCTTCCTTCAGCTAAAGCATGCATGTGGAACACAGAGTATGATCAACCATGTGATCGGGAGACGTGTTCCAATATGTCTCAGTTCTCGTCCCCTGGTACTCGGGTGCAACATTCCAGACGCTTTACTAACACTCCCCCGACTTGGAGAGTCAGTGCCTTTAACCTCCTGTTTGGCCCAGTTTGCAATTTCTGCGGAAGATGAACAGGAATAGGGAGAACCAATGAGAGACTAGCTGGAGGTGTCTGGACGGGCAAATTTAACTCTCATTTCCCACCAGGAAGAGGAATTAACCAAAGGCTCAGCGTGCCGTGCCGGAACCAGATTAGGACCTGAAGCAATCCTGCGGTGTTGTGGCCAGCTCACAAGAAATCGAATTGAAGAAAGGAGCTCAGGGGCACTGTAATTCACAAACCTGCAGAGTTATAAATGACAGCTATCGTCCAAAAATATACTAAAGTAAGGCTGCCAAGAGGACTTGAAAGCGGGACAGAATTGCAGGAGACCGATTTCAGGAGGTAGACTGGAATTGCCTTTAAAGCATAGGAAAAGAGGCAGAACGTCGACAATGATGCACTTGGCCAAAAAGGGCGTATGCGTATTTTCCTGAATATATTCAGGAAAAAACGCATACGCACTTTTTGGCCAACCAAGCAAGCTTGCAAAGGAAATCTGCACTACAATGAAGTCTCACTTCCCCCCGGTCAAAAGGGCCATCTGAAAAAAGTGTAAAATCCAGAAAGGCAGGACAGGCCATGGAGAACTGGGACCCTTGTTATGCTGATGGGCGGGATGTAAATTGCCAAAAGCCACTTCAGAGAAGTGTATGGTGTTTCCTGAAACATCTAAGAAACAAAGCAACAGAGCCTAGGGAATTTCCACTTATGGTCCTATAGCTTAGGGAAATTAAAATCAAAAAGACACAGCCACCCCAAAGTTTGGGACGGCTCTGTTGACAAGAACCTCGTTTACGGGACAAGTTCAATATCACAGAAAGTGAAAAATGGATAAAGAAGTTTTGGTACTTACGTACAATGCAATATCACTCAGCAATGAAATCTATGTCATCAGGCCCGTAGCAGCATAATGAGTGGATTCAGGTATGATGATTCTAACTGAAATAAGTCACACAGAAAAAGAAACATCATAAGATATCACTAATACACGGAATGGAAACTTGGCTACACAGGAACTGGATTACAAAACAGAACAGGGTCTCTAATTTAGAAAACCAACTTATGCTTGCTTAAGGGGAAAGGTGAGTTGGGGTGCTGCCTAAAACCAGAGATTGAAATGAGCACAGATAAAGTTCCTTAAGCCAAATATGGAATAGACAAGAGCTACTCCTTGCTCAACGAAATGGACTCAAAACCCCATATTAAACGCCTATGAATGTAACTGACTAGTAAGTATCTTAAAAGCTATGGATTACTATGTCTCCGAAAGAGAATCAAGCGTGTGTACAGGGGCATAAACGCAGCAGTGATAGGATTGGAGAGGTTTGGTGAGCAAATGAAGACCCTTTGAAGTCATATTGCATGGTACCCATTCCACGGGTCTCAACACTCCAGGTTTAAGGGATTCTTCCCTCAGCTAAAACATGCATGTTGAACCCAAAGTATGATCAACCATGTGATCGGTAGACGTGTTCCAATATGTCTCAGTTCTTGTCCCCTGGTACTCGGGTGCAACATTCCAGACGCTTTACTAACACTCTCCCGACTTGGAGAGTCAGTGCCTTTAACCTCCTGTTTGGCCCAGTTTGCAATTTCTGCGGAAGATGAACAGGAATAGGGAGAACCAATGAGAGACTAGCTGGAGGTGTCTGGACTTGCAAATTTAACTCTCATTTCCCACCAGGAAGAGGAATTAACCAAAGGCTCAGCGTGCCATGCTGGAACCAGATTAGGGCCTGAAGCAATCCTGCACTGTTGCGGCCAGCTCACAAGAAAGCGAGTTGAAGAAAAGAGCTCGGGGCACTGTAATTCACAAACCTGCAGAGTTATAAATGACAGCTATCGTCCAAAAATATACTGAAGTAAGGCTGCCAAGAGGACTTGAAAGCGGGGCAGAATTGCAGGAAACCAATTTCAGGAGGTAGACTGGAATTGCATTTAAAGCATAGGAAAAGAGGCAGAACGTCGACAATGATGCACTTTGCCAGAAAGGGCGTATGCGTTTTTTCCTGAATGTATTCAGGAAAAAACGCATACGCACTTTTTGGCCAACCAAGCAAGCTTGCAAAGGAAATCTGCACTACAATAAAGTCTCACTTTCCCCCGGTAAAAAGGGCCATCTGAAAAAAGTGTAAAATCCAGAAAGGCAGGACAGGTCATGGAGAACTCGGAGCCTTGTTATGCTGATGGGTGGAATATAAATTGCCAACAGCCACTTGGGAGAAGTGTATGGTGTTTCCTGAAACATCTAAAAAACAAAGCAACAGAGCCTAGGGCACTTCCACTTATGGTCCTATAGCTCAGGGAAATTAAAATCAAAAAGACACAGCCACCCCAAAGTTTGGGACAGCTCTGTTTACAAGAACCTCCTTTACGGTACTACTTCAATATGACAGAAAGTGAAAAATGGATAAAGAAGTTGTGGTACTTATGTACAATGCAATATCACTCAGCAATGAAATCTATGTCATCAGGCCCATAGCAGCATAATGAGTGGATTCAGGTATGATGATTCTAACTGAAATAAGTCACACAGAAAAAGAAACATCATAAGATATCACTAATACACGGAATGTAAACTTGGCTACACAGGAACTGAATTACAAAATAGAACAGGGTCTCAAATATAGAAAACCAACTTATGCTTGCTTAAGGGGAAAGGTGAGTTGGGGTACTGACTAAAACCAGAGATTGAAATGAGCACAGATAAAGTTCCTTAAGCCAAATATGTAATAGACAAGAGCTACTCCTTGCTCAACGAAATGGACTCAAAACCCCATATTAAACGCCTACGAATGTACCTGACTAGTAAGTATCTTAAAACCTATGGATTGCTATGTCTCCGAAAGAGAATCAAGCGTGTGTACAGGGGCATAAACGCAGCAGTGATAGGATTGCAGAGGTTCGGTGAGCAAATGAAGACCCTTTGAAGTCATATTGCATGGTACCCATTCCACGGGTCTCAACTCTCCAGGTTTAAGGGATTCTTCCTTCAGCTAAAACATGCATGTGGAACCCAGAGTATGAACAACCGTGTGATCGGGAGACGTGTTCCAATATGTCTCAGTTCTCGTCCCCTGGTACTCGGGTGCCACATTCCAGAGGCTTTACTAACACTCTCCCGACTTGGAGAGTCAGTGCCTTTAACCTCCTGTTTGGCCCAGTTTGCAATTTCTGCGGAAGATGAACAGGAATAGGGAGAACCAATGAGAGACTAGCTGGAGGTGTCTGGACGGGCAAATTTAACTCTCATTTCCCACCAGGAAGAGGAATTAACCAAAGGCTCAGCGAGCCGTGCCGGAATCAGATTAGGGCCTGAAGCAATCCTGCCGTGTTGCGGCCAGCTCACAAGAAAGCGAGTTGAAGAAAGGAGCTCAGGGGCACTGTAATTCACAAACCTACAGAGTTATAAATGACAGCTATCGTCCAAAAATATACTGAAGTAAGGCTGCCAAGAGGTCTTGAATGCGGGGCAGAATTGCAGGAAACCAATTTCCTGAGGTAGACTGGAATTGCATTTAAAGCATAGGAAAAGAGGCAGAACGTCCACAATGATGCACTTGGCCAAAAAGGGCGTATGCGTTTTTTCCTGAATATATTCAGGTAAAAAACGCATACGCCCTTTTTGGCCAACCAAGCAAGCTTGCAAAGGAAATCTGCACTACAATGAAGTCTCACTTCCCCCCGGTCAAAAGGGCCATCTGAAAAAAGTGTAAAATCCAGAAAGGCAGGACAGTCCATGGAGAACTGGAAGCCTTGTTATGCTGATGGGCGGGATGTAAATTGCCAACAGCCACTCAGGAGAAGTGTATGGTGTTTCTTGAAACATCTAAAAAACAAAGCAACAGAGCCTAGGGCACTTCCACTTATGGTCCTATAGCTTAGGGAAATTAAAATCAAAAAGACACAGCCACCCCAAAGTTTCGGATGGCTCTGTTTACAACAACCTCGTTTACGGTACAAGTTCAATATCGCAGAAACCGAAAAATGCATAAAGAAGTTGTGGTACTTACGTACAATGCAATATCACTCAGCAATGAAATCTATGTCATCAGGCCCGTAGCAGCATAATGAGTGGATTCAGGTATGATGATTCTAACTGAAATAAGTCACACAGAAAAAGAAACATCATAAGATATCACTAATACACGGAATGTAAACTTGGCTACAAAGGAACTGAATTACAAAACAGAACAGGGTCTCAAATTCAGAAAACCAACTTATGCTTGCTTAAGGGGAAAGGTGAGTTGGGGTGCTGCATAAAACCAGAGATTGAAATGAGCACAGATAAAGTTCCTTAAGCCAAATATGTAATAGACAAGAGCAACTCCTTGTTCAACGAAATGGACTCAACACCCCCTATTAAACGTCTAAGAATGTACCTGACTAGTAAGTATCTTAAAACCTATGGATTGCTATGTCTCCGAAAGAGAATCAAGCATGTGTACAGGGGCATAAACGCAGCAGTAATAGGATTGGAGAGGTTCGGTGAGCAAACAAAGACCCTTTGAAGTCATATTGCATGGTACCCATTCCACGGGTCTCAACTCTCCAGGTTTAAGGGATTCTTCCTTCAGCTAAAACATGCATGTGGAATCCAGAGTATGATCAACCGTGTGATCGGGAGACGTGTTGAAATATGTCTCAGTTCTCGTCCCCTGGTACTCGGGTGCAACATTCCACACGCTTTACTAACACTCTCCTGACTTGGAGAGTCAGTGCCTTTAACCTCCTGTTTGGCCCAGTTTGCAAATTCCGCGGAAGGTGAACAGGAATAGGGAGAACCAATGAGAGACTAGCTGGAGGTGTCTGGACGGTCAAATTTAACTCTCATTTCCCACCAGGAAGAGGAATTAACCAAAGGCTCAGTGTGCCGTGCCGGAACCAGATTAGGGCCTGAAGCAATCCTGCGGTGTTGCGGCCAGCTCACGAGAAAGCGAGTTGAAGAAAGGAGCCCAGGCGCACTGTAATTCACAAAGCTGCAGAGTTATAAATGACAGCTATCGTCCAAAAATATACTGAAGTAAGGCTGCCAAGAGGACTTGAAAGCCGGGCAGAATTGCAGGAAACCGATTTCAGGAGGTAGACTGGAATTGCATTTAAAGCATAGGAAAAGAGGCAGAATGTCCACAATGATGCACTTGGCCAAAAAGGGCGTATGCGTTTTTCCCTGAATATATTCAGGAAAAAACGCATACGCCCTTTTTGGCCAACCAAGCAAGCTTGCAAAGGAAATCTGCACTACAATGAAGTCTCACTTCCCCTCGGTCAAAAGGGCCATCTGAAAAAAGTGTAAAATCCAGAAAGGCAGGACAGGCCATGGAGAACTGGGAGCCTTGTTATGCTGATGGGCGGGATGTAAATTCCCAACAGCCACTTGGGAGAAGTGTATGGTGTTTCCTGAAACATCTAAAAAACAAAGCAACAGAGCCTAGGGCACTTCCACTTATGGTCCTATAGCTTAGAGAAATTAAAATCAAAAAGACACAGCCACCCCAAAGTTTGGGACGGCTCTGTTTACAAGAACCTCATTTACTGTACAAGTTCAATATCGCAGAAAGCAAAAAATGGATAAAGAAGTTGTGGTACTTACGTACAATGCAATATCACTCAGCAATGAAATCTATGTCATCAGGCCCGTAGCAGCATAATGAGTGGATTCAGGTATGATGATTCTAACTGAAATAAGTTACACAGAAAAAGAAACATCATAAGATATCACTAATACACGGAATGTAAACTTGGCTACACAGGAACTGAATTACAAAATAGAACAGGGTCTCAAATTTAGAAAACCAACTTATGCTTGCTTAAGGGGAAAGGTGAGTTGGGGTGCTGCATAAAACCAGAGATTGAAATGAGCACAGATAAAGTTCCTTAAGCCAAATATGTAATAGACAAGAGCTACACCTTGCTCAACGAAATGGACCCAAAACCCCATATTAAACACCTAAGAATGTACCTGACTAGGAAGTATCTTAAAAGCTATGGATTGCTATGTCTCCGAAAGAGAATCAAGCGTGTGTACAGGGGCATAAATGAAGAAATGATAGGACTGGAGAGGTTCGGTCAGCAAATGAAGACCCTTTGAATTCATATTGCATGGTACCCATTCCACGGGTCTCAACTTTCCAAGTTTAAGGGATTCTTCCTTCAGCTAAATCATGCATGTGGACCCCAGAGTATGATCAACCGTGTGATCGGGAGACATGTTCCAATATGTCTCAGTTCTCGTCCCCTGGTACTCGGGTGCCACATTCCAGAGGCTTTACTAACACTCTCCCGACTTGGAGAGTCAGTGCCTTTAACCTCCTGTTTGGCCCAGTTTGCAATTTCTGCGGAAGATGAACAGGAATAGGGAGAACCAATGAGAGACTAGCTGGAGGTGTCTGGACGGGCAAATTTAACTCTCATTTCCCACCAGGAAGAGGAATTAACCAAAGGCTCAGCGTGCCGTGCCGGAACCAGATTAGGGGCTGAAGCAATCCTGCAGTGTTGCGGCCAGCTCACAAGAAAGCGAGTTGAAGAAAGGAGCTCAGGGGCACTGTAATTCACAAATCTGCAGAGTTATAAATGACAGCTATCGTCCAAAAATATACTGAAGTAAGGCTGCCAAGAGGACTTGAAAGCGGGGCAGAATTGCAGGAAACCGATTTCAGGAGGTAGACTGGAATTGCATTTAAAAGCATAGGAAAAGAGGCAGAATGTCGACAATGATGCACTTGGCCAAAAAGGGCGTATGTGTTTTTTCCTGAATATATTCAGGAAAAAACGCATACGCCCTTTTTGGCCAACCAAGCAAGCATGCAAAGGAAATCTGCACTACAATGAAGTCTCACTTCCCCCTGGTAAAAAGGGCCATCTGAAAAAAGTGTAATATCCAGAAAGGCAGGACAGGCCGTGGAGAACTGGGAGCCTTGTTATGCTGATGGGCGGGATGTAAATTGCCAACAGCCACTCCGGATAAGTGTATGGTGCTTCCTGAAACAACTAAAAAACAGAGGAACAGAGCCTAGGGCACTTCCACTTATGGTCCTATAGCTTAGGGAAATTAAAATCAAAAAGAAACAGCCACCCAAAAGTTTGTGACGGCTCTCTTTACAAGAACCTCGTTTACGGTACAAGTTCAATATCGCAGAAAGCAAAAAATGGATAAAGAAGTTGTGGTACTTACGTACAATGCAATATCACTCAGCAATGAAATCTATGTCATCAGGCCCGTAGCAGCATAGAGTGGATTCAGGTATGATGATTCTAACTGAAATAAGTCACACAGAAAAAGAAACATCATAAGATATCACTAATACACGGAATGTAAACTTGGCTACACAGGAACTGGATTACAAAACAGAACAGAGTCTCAAATTTAGAAAACCAACTTATGCTTGCTTAAGGGGAAAGGTGAGTTGGGGTGCTGCATAAAACCAGAGATTGAAATGAGCACAGATAAAGTTCCTTAAGCCAAATATGGAATAGACAAGAGCTACTCCTTGCTCAACGAAATGGACTCAACACCCCGTATTAAACGCCTAAGAATGTACCTGACTAGTAAGTATCTTAAAACCTATGGATCGCTCTGTCTCTGAAAGAGAATCAAGCGTGTGTACAGGGGTATAAACGCAGCAGTGATAGGATTGGAGGGGTTCGGTGAGCAAATGAAGACCCTTTGAAGTCATATAGCACGGTACCCATTCCACGGGTCTCAACGCTCCAGGTTTAAGCGATTCTTTCTTCAGCTAAATCATGCATGTGGAACCCAGAGTATGATCAACCGTGTGATCGGGAGACGGGTTCCAATATGTCTCAGTTCTCGTCCCCTGGTACTCGGGTGCAACATTCCAGATGCTTTACTAACACTCTCCCGACTTGGAGAGTCTGTGCCTTTAACCTCCTGTTTGGCCCAGTTTGCAATTTCTGCGGAAGATGAACAGGAATAGGGAGAACAAATGAGAGACTAGCTGGAGGTGTCTGGACGGGCAAATTTAACTCTCATTTCCCACCAGGAAGAGGAATTAACCAAAGGCTCAGCATGCCGTGCCAGAACAAGATTAGGGCCTGAAGCAATCCTGCGGTGTTGCGGCCAGCTCACAAGAAATCGAGTTGAAGAAAGGAGCTCAGGGGCACTGTAATTCACAAACCTGCAGAGTTATAAATGACAGCTATCATCCAAAAATATACTGAAGTAAGGCTGCCAAGAGGACTTGAAAGCGGGGCAGAATTGCAGGAAACCGATTTCAGGAGGTAGACTGGAATTGCATTTAAAGCATAGGAAAAGAGGCAGAACGTCCACAATGATGCACTTGGCCAAAAAGGGCGTATGCGTTTTTTCCTGAATATATTCAGGAAAAAACGCATACGCCCTTTTTGGCCAACCAAGCAAGCTTGCAAAGGAAATCTGCACTACAATGAAGTCTCACTTCCCCCCGGTCAAAAGGGCCATCTGAAAAAAGTGTAAAATCCAGAAAGGCAGGACAGGCCATAGAGAACTGGGAGCCTTGTTATGCTGATGGGTGGGATGTAAATTGCCAGCAGCCACTAGGGAGAAGTGTATGGTGTTTCCTGAAACATATAAAAAACAAAGCAACAGAGCCTAGGGCACTTCCACTTATGGTCCTATAGCTTAGGGAAATTAAAATCAAAAAGACAGAGCCACCCCAAAGTTTGGGACGGCTCAGTTTACAAGAACCTCGTTTACAGTACAAGTTCAATATCGCAGAAAGCAGAAAATGGATAAAGAAGTTGCGGTACTTACGTTCAATGCAATATCACTCAGCAATGAAATCTATGTCATCAGGCCCATAGCAGCATAATGAGTGGATTCAGGTATGATGATTCTAAATGAAATGTCACACAGAAAAAGAAACATCATAAGATATCACTAATACACGGAATGTAAACTTGGCTATACAGGAACTGAATTACAAAACAGAACAGGATCTCAAATTTAGAACACCAACTTATGCTTGCTTAAGGGGAAAGGTGAGTTGGGGTGCTACATACAACCAGAGATTGAAATGAGCACAGATAAAGTTCCTTAAGCCAAATATGTAATATACAAGAGCTACTCCTTGCTCAACGAAATAGACTCAACACCCAATATTAAACGTCTAATAATGTAACTGACTAGTAAGTATCTTAAAACCTATGGATTGCTATGTCTCCAAAAGAGAATCAAGTGTGTGTACAGGGGCATAAACGCAGCAGTGATAGGATTGGAGAGGTTCGGTGAGCAAATGAAGACCCTTTAAAATCATATTGAATGGTACCCATTCCACGGGTCTCGACTCTCAGGGTTTAAGGGATTCTTCCTTCAGCTAAAACATGCATGTGGAGCCCAGAGTATGATCAACTGTGTGATCAGGAGACGTGTTCAAATATGTCTCAGTTTTCGTCTCCTGGTACTCGGGTGCAACATTCCAGACGCTTTACTAACACTCTCCCGACATGGAGAGTCAGTGCCTTTAACCTCCTGTTTGGCCCAGTTTGCAATTTCTGCGGAAGATGAACAGGAATAGGGAGAAGCAATGAGAGACTAGCTGGAGGTGTCTGGACGGGCAAATTTAATGCTCATTTCGCACCAGGAAGAGGAATTAACCAAAGGCTCAGCGTGCCGTGCCGGAACCAGATTAGGGCCTGAAGCAATCCTGCGGTCTTGCGGCCAGCTCACAAGAAAGCGAGTTGAAGAAAGGAGCTCAGGGGCACTGTAATTCACAAACCTGCAGAGTTATAAATGACATCTATCGTCCAAAAATATACTGAAGTAAGGCTGCCAAGAGGACTTCAAAGCGGGCAGAACTGCAGGAAACTGATTTCAGGAGGTAGACTGGAATTGCATTTAAAGGATAGGAAAAGAGGCAGAACGTCCACAATGATGCACTTGGCCAAAAAGGCCATATGCATTTTTTCCTGAATATATTCAGGAAAAAACACATACGCCCTTTTTGGCCAACGAAGCAAGCTTGCAAAGGAAATCTGCACTACAATGAAGTCTCACTTCCCCCCGGTCAAAAGGGCCATCTGAAAAAAGTGTAAAATCCAGAAAGGCAGGACAGGCCATGGAGAACTGGGAGCCTTGTTGTGCTGATGGGCAGGATGTAAATTGCCAACAGCCACTCGGGAGAAGTGTATGGTGCTTCCTGCAACATCTAAAAAAGAAAGCAACAGAGCCTAGGGCACTTCCACTTATGGTCCTATAACTTAGGGAAATTAAAATAAAAAAGACACAGCCACCCCAAAATTTGGGATGGCTCTGTTTACAAGAACCTTGTTAACGGTACAAGTTCAATATCGCAGAAAGCGAAAAACGGATAAAGAAGTTGTGGTACTTACGTACAATGCCATATCACTCAGGAATGAAATCTATGTCATCAGGCCCGCAGCAGCATAATGAGTGGATTCAGGTATGATGATTCTAACTGATATAAGTCACACAGAAAAAGAAACATCATAAGATATCACTAATACACGGAATGTAAACTTGGCTACACAAGAACTGGATTACAAACGAGAACAGGGTCTCAAATTTAGAAAACCAACTTATGCTTGCTTAAGGGGAAAGGTGAGTTGGGGTGCTGCATAAAACCAGAGATTGAAATGAGCACAGATAAAGTGACTTAAGCCAAATATGGAATAGACAAGAGCTACTCCTTGCTCAACGAAATGGACTCAACACCCCATATTAAACGCCTAAGAATGTACCTGACTAGTAAGTATCTTAAAACCTATGGATCGCTATGTCTCCAAAAGAGAATCAAGCGTGTGTACAGGGGCATAAACGCAGCAGTGATAGGATTGGAGAGGTTCGGTCAGCAAATGAACACCCTTTGAAGTCTTATTGCATAGTACCCATTCCACGGGTCTCAACGCTCCAGGTTTAAGGGATTCTTCCTTCAGCTAAATCATGCATGTGGAACCCAGAGTATGATCAACCATGTGATCGGGAGACGTGTTCCAATATGTCTCAGTTCTCGTCCCCTGGTACTCGGGTGCAACATTCCAGACGCTTTACTAACACTCTCCCGACTTGGAGAGTCAGTGCCTTTAACCTCCTGTTTGGCCCAGTTTGCAATTTCTGCGGAAGATGAACAGGAATAGGGAAAACCAATGAGAGACTAGCTGGAGGTGTGTGGACGGGAAAATTTAACTCTCATTTCCCACCAGGAAGAGGAATTAACCAAAGGCTCAGCGTGCCGTGCCGGAACAAGATTAGGGCCTGAAACAATCCTGCGGTGTTGCGGCCAGCTCACAAGAAAGCGAGTTGAAGAAAGGAGCTCAGGGGCACTCTACTTCACAAACCTGCAGAGTTAAAAATATACTGAAGTAAGGCTGCCAAGAGGACTTGAAAGCGGGGCAGAATTGCAGGAAACCAATTTCAGGAGGTAGACTGGAATTGCATTTAAAGCATAGGAACAGAGGCAGAACGTCGACAATGATGCACTTGGCCAAAAAGGGCGTATGCGTTTTTTCCTGAATATATTCAGGAAAAAACGCATACGCACTTTTTGGCCAACCAAGCAAGCTTGCAAAGGATATCTGCACTACAATGAAGTCTCACTTCCCCCCCGTCAAAAGGGCCATCTGAAAAAAGTGTAAAATCCAGAAAGGCAGGACAGGCCATGGAGTACTGGGAGCCTTGTTATGCTGATGGGCGGGATGTAACTTGCCAACAGCCACTAGGGGCAAGTGTATGGTGTTTCCTGAAACATCTAAAAAACAAAGCAACAGAGCCTAGGGCACTTCCACTTATGGTCCTATAGCTTAGGGAAATTAAAATCAAAAAGACACAGCCACCCCAAAGTTTGGGACGGCTCTCTTTACAAGAACCTCGTTTACGGTACAAGTTCAATATCGCAGAAAGTGAAAAATGGATAAAGAAGATGTGATACTTACGTACAATGCAATATCACTCAGCAATGAAATCTATGTCATCAGGCCCATAGCAGCATAATGAGGGGATTCAGCTATGATGATTCTAACTGAAATAAGTCACACAGAAAAAGAAACATCATAAGATATCACTAATACACGGAATGTAAACTTGGCTACACAGGAACTGGATTACAAAACAGAACGGGGTCTCAAATTTAGAAAGCCAACTTATGCTTGCTTAAGGGGAAAGGTGAGTTGGGGTGCTGCATAAAACCAGAGATTGAAATGAGCCCAGATATATTTCCTTAAGCCAAATATGTAATACACAAGGGCTACTCCTTGCTCAACGAAATGGAATCAACACCCCATATTAAACGCCTAAGAATGTACCTGACTAGTAAGTATCTTAAAACCTGTGGATTGCTATGTCTCTGAAAGAGAATCAAGCATATATACAGGGGCATAAATGCAGCAGTGATAGTATTGGAGAGGTTCGGTGAGCAAATGAAGACCCTTTGAAGTCATATTGCATGTTACCCATTCCACGTGTCTCAACGCTCCAGGTTTAAGGGATTCTTCCTTCAGCTAAAACATGCATGTGGAACCCAGAGTATGATCAACCGTGTGATCGGGAGACGTGTTCCAATATGTCTCAGTTCTCGTCCCCTGGTACTCGGGTGCAACTTTCCAGACGCTTTACTAACACTCTCCCGACTTGGAGAGTCAGTGCCTTTCACCTCCTGTTTGGCCCAGTTTGCAATTTCTGTGGAAGATGAACAGGAATAGGGAGAACCAATGAGAACCTAGCTGGAGGTGTCTGGACGTGCAAATTTAACTCTCATTTCCCACCAGGAAGAGGAATTAACCAAAGGCTCAGCATGCCGTGCCAGAACCAGATTAGGGGCTGAAGCAATCCTGCGGTGTTGCGGCCAGCTCACAAGAAAGCGAGTTGAAGAAAGGAGCTCAGGGGCACTGTAATTCACACACCTGCAGAGTTATAAATGACAGCTATCGTCCAAAAATATACTGAAGTTAGGCTGCCAAGAGGACTTGAAAGCGGCGCAGAATTGCAGGAAACCGATTTCAGGAGGTAGACTGGAATTGCATTTAAGCATAGGAAAAGAGCCAGAACGTCAACAATGATGCACTTGGCCAAAAAGGGCATATGCGTTTGTTCCTGAATATATTCAGGAAAAAACGCATACGCCCTTTTTGGCCAACCAAGCAAGCTTGCAAAGGAAATCTGCACTACAATGAAGTTTCACTTCCCCCCGGTCAAAAGGGCCATCTGAAAAAAGTGTAAAATCCAGAAAGGCAGGACAGGCCATGGAGATCTGGGAGCCTTGTTATGCTGATGGGCGGGATGTAAATTGCCAACAGCCACTCGGGAGAAGTGTATGGTGTTTCCTGAAACATCTAAAAAACAAAGCAACAGAGCCTAGGGCACTTACACTTATGGTCCTATAGGTTAGGGAAATTAAAATCAAAAAGACACAGCCACCCCAAAGTTTGGGACGGCTCTGTTTACAAGAACCTCGTTTACGGGACAAGTTCAATATCACAGAAAGTGAAAAATGGATAAAGAAGTTGTGGTACTTACGTACAATGCAATATCACTCAGCAATGAAATCTATGTCATCAGGCCCGTAGCAGCATAATGAGTGGATTCAGGTATGATGATTCTAACTGAAATAAGTCACACAGAAAAAGAAACATCATAAGATATCACTAATACACGGAATGTAAACTTGGCTACACAGGAACTGGATTACATAACAGAACAGGGTCTCA
The DNA here is from genome assembly GCF_937001465.1 of Orcinus orca. Classification (NCBI taxonomy): domain Eukaryota; kingdom Metazoa; phylum Chordata; class Mammalia; order Artiodactyla; family Delphinidae; genus Orcinus; species Orcinus orca. The sequence continues at coordinate 298,223 of NW_026043893.1, forward strand.
AATTTAGAAAACCAACTTATGCTTGCTTAAGGGGAAAGGTGAGTTGGGGTGCTGCATAAAACCAGAGATTGAAATGAGCACAGATAAAGTTCCTTAAGCCAAATATGGAATAGACAAGAGCTACTCCTTGCTCAACGAAATGGACTCAACACCCCATATTAAACGCCAAAGAATGTACCTGACTAGTAAGTATCTTAAAACCTATGAATTGCTATGTCTCCGAAAGAGAATCAAGCGTGTGTACAGGGGCATAAACACAGCAGTGACAGGATTGGAGAGGTTCGGTGAGCAAATGAAGACGCTTTGAAGTCATATTTCATGGTACCCATTCCACGGGTCTCAACTCTCCTGGTTTAAAGGATTCTGCCTTCAGCTAAAACATGCATGTGGAACCCATATTATGATCAACTGTGTGATCGGGAGACGTGTTCCAATATGTCTCAGTTCTCATCCCCTGGTACTCGGGTGCAACATTCCAGTTGCTTTACTAATACTCTCCCAACTAGGAGAGTCAGTGTCTTTAACCTCCTGTTTGGCCCTGGTTGCAAATTCCACGGAAGATGAACAGGAATAGGGAGAACCAACGAGACACTATCTGGAGGTGTCTGGAAGGGCAAATTTAACTCTCATTTCACACCAGGAAGAGGAATTAACCAAAGGCTCAGCTTGCCGTGCTGGAACCAGATTAGGGCCTGAAGCAATCCTGCGGTGTTGCGGCCAGCTCAAAAGAAAGCGAGTTGAAGAAAGGAGCTCAGGGGCACTGTAATCACAAACCTGCAAAGTTATAAATGATAGCTATCATCCAAAAATATACTGAAGTAAGGCTGCCAAGAGGACTTGAAAGCGGGGCATAACTGCAGGAATCTGATTTCAGGAGGTAGACTGGATTGGATTTAAAGCATAGGAAAAGAGGGAGAACGTCGACAATGATGCACTGAGCCAAAACGGGCGTATGAGTTTTTTCCTGAATATATTCAGGAAAAGACGTATACGCCCTTTTTGGCCAACCAAGCAAGCTTGCAAAGGAAATCTGCACTACAATGAAGTCTCACTTCCCCCCGGTCAAAAGGGCCATCTGAAAAAAGTGTAAAATCCAGAAAGGCAGGACAGGCCATGGAGAACTGGGAGCCTTGTTATGCTGATGGGCGGGATGTAAATTGCCAACAGCCACTTGGGAGAAGTGTATGGTGTTTCCTGAAACATCTAAAAAACAAAGCAACAGAGCCTAGGGCACTTCCACTTATGGTCCTATAGCTTAGGGAAATTAAAATCAAAAAGACACAGCCACCCCAAAGTTTGGGACGGCTCTGTTTACAAGAACCTCCTTTACGGTACAAGTTCAATATCGCAGAAAGTGAAAAATGGATAAAGAATTTGTGGTACTTACGTACAATTCAATATCACTCAGCAATGAAATCTATGTCATCAGGCCTATAGCAGCATAATGAGGGGATTCAACTATGATGATTCTAACTGAAATAAGTCACACAGAAAAAGAAACATCATAAGATATCACTAATACACGGAATGTAAACTTGGCTACACAGGAACTGGATTACAAAACAGAAGAGGGTCTCAAATTTAGAAAAGCAACTTATGCTTGCTTAAGGGGAAAGGTGAGTTGGGGTGCTGCATAAAAACAGAGATTGAAATGAGCCCAGATATATTTCCTTAAGCCAAATATGTAATTCACAAGGGCTACTCCTTGCTCAACGAAATGGAATCAACACCCCATATTAAACGCTAAAGAATGTACCTGACTAGTAAGTATCTTAAAA